>NC_057801.1:50608688-50627878 GCF_018294505.1 Triticum aestivum | reverse complement strand
ATTTGATCTACTGATCTAGGGTTTCCCCCGGAGGTAGCATAGTGTGGCCTTGAACTTCTCCACGGCGATGCCTTCAAGAAGGGAACGACGCAAACAGCGCCGCCACCGCCGGCCTTGATAGCTAGCCGAGAGCAGGTTGAAAGCTTGGTAGCTAGCCGAGAGCAGTTTGAATGACTAAAGTTTAATGTGAAAGCAAATATGGGTAGTGTGCTTGACAAAGTAAAGGTTGGATGTCTCATGCCCCTTGAATACAAGTACCTACGCCATGGTTACTCAACTTGGGACACAAAGCAAATTTAAGCTATCTATAATGGTATCATTAAGAGCCTCAACTGGGGTACCTCTTGTCCCATGATATGGATCAAGCCCACATCAAAACAACAAGACAAACAAACAAATGAACAATCTCAACACCCTTTTTATTTACCACTTGGTGTTGGCTTTTTATTGTGGGGTGTATCATAGATGGTTCACCATAGCATGTAAGTAAATTTCCACCATGAATGATGCATGGCTTAGATTAGTGGCCCGGGCTTCTCTCTAACCATTTATACAAACTTATTTAAACTCACTTTATTTCCACATTATTTCACCATGATAGGCATCCATAAACAAAAGTACATGATATCAACTAAATAAATGAAGGAGCATGTTGAAAGCTTTGCATGTGACAGCACATATGGGATAACTCCCAACCTCAAACATTTTATCAAGCCACTAGCATCATAATTTTAATCACAATGGGTCATATTTATTTCATACTATGATAATAAAATGTGCATCAAGTTCGTGAGAGCTATTTTAACCAACTTTTACCATTACAATGAATAACATAATCATTTTCATTCAGAGGTATAGATAACACAAATATCATGATAAACATACTTGGGATAGCATAAAGCTAATAGGTAGATATGGTGGACTCACTGGAAAAACTTTGGTTGAAGGTGTTAGAAACAAGTTTTTACTTGTTGGGATTTTTGGGCTAGCAAAAGGGAGAAAGTTGACCATCTAGATGCATGCATGAGTGTCCATAGAAATAACCAATTCATGTCAAACAAAGTAAAATAACATACATCATCAAAACATGAATAAGAGATAGCTCATGATAAAGCATTTGTAAATTATTACTCATTAACAAGCTCATGAATCATGCAACTATATGTGTCATTAAAAATCAACTTAGGCATCCCTTTTCCCAATATGATAAAATCATGCAACATATGTCAACCCATATTTCCAGTAGCTCTTTCTCATATAAAAATGATAGTGTGGTGGTCTCACAAAAAAAACCAAAGCAAAAACAAACAAAAAGACGCTCCAAGTTTATGCGATAAAGTGCATTGATCGAAAAAGAGAAGTTAGACGTGTGCAAACCGAGAGTGTGTAGGTTTAGTGGGGATGTTTTCACATCCCCAAGCTTATGGTTTTCACCATCCTTGGATAACTCTTGGTGCATCTCCTCCAATCCCTGTGAAAAAAACTTCAAAACACCGTTTCTCCCATTTCTTTTCCGTGGGGTGACATTAGTAGTGATAAACAAATAGGTTTCTTGCTGCAAATAATCCTTGGACAAAAATGCATGAGGATGTCCAGAAAGTATATAATGTTGTATGCCTACTCATAAACTCAATTGGATCACAAAGATTCAACTTAAAAGTTCAAAATATGCATAAAACAATATGGGACATAATCTGTCCAGAAAAACAGCAGCAGCAAAACATATTTTTCTGCCCTACTTATACTTGTCGAAAAATTCTGAAAACAATCAAGCATACAGAGGATGAAAAGTTGCAACTTCAGTTAAAATTTCAGCTCATTCGGAGTTACAAAATAAAAATTAAAAATCAAACCGTGCACAGACTTTGTGCAGGAATAACATCTCCGAATACAAATAGCAACTTTGTCAAACCAAAATGGGCAAAACTTGGCACTTTATTAAAAACTAGCGTGTAGTGCGCGGCGGCACGCCGCGCCATACTGATTGTTGTGCGACGATTTTCCTTCTGAAGTTCTTAAAACTTTGTTTAGTACTTGGTTGATAACATAGTCATTCACACATATAGATAAGGTTCATTGAGTCAACACAGGCAGAGTGCAACGTTTCTACTTTCCACTTAGATTTGAGATCCTCGGCTAAGTTTGTTTCTTTGATACAGTGGTAGAGAACTGGCACCGCGCTTTATTTGCATGTTTCAGTGAAGTTTTGTATATATTGAGAAAAGGCTCATGTGTTGGTTATCCATTTGTTGGTTTCTTCAGGAATGCGATTCTTGCCTACATGTGTACATGCAAACATAGATTGATGACTATAAGTAGGGTCTGTTGGTAACTTGGTAATGCATAACTCCTCGCCCATAGTAAGCCTACACACTTATAAGCCAATTACACCATCGTCGCCGGTTGGGGTGCAGAGAGGGGAGATGGAGAGGCGGCGCGCTGGCGCCTAGGATAAGGAGTGAGGAATCGATCGGGAGTGGTGGCTAGGGTAGGAGGGGATTGCTGGAGGCTACGTACTGTGAAGAAAGAAGGGCACATACATGAGCAAAGACTTGAGATGTTGGGTTGTGCGTGGGCCAAGCTTTTACGCAGGCATTTGTCCATGTGCATCTAATCTGTCTGATCGATTACTTTGGTTAACTAAAGTACAAGACCGGAATTCCTAAATTAATTTTGGTTCTTACAAAGTGCAGACTGAACTAAGAATTGGAATTTTCGGCTTCGGTCTTTTCAAATTCGGTCCCGGTTTTTTCTGTTCGGTAGTTGGGTGCTAGGTTAATATGCCCATCCCTACATGCATGTATAGCCACTCAATAAAAACAGAACAGTTTTTCAAACCATGCAAGCAGTCACTGTTCACGTAACATGCAATTAACTGAGATCTGCTATATATATCACCCATCAATATACGTGCTGGGATTTCATCAATTATTAGGCCAAGGCTATTAACTCTACTCTCTTCGGACAGTAGGTTTGTAAGGAGAAATAGCAATAAACCAATGAAAAAATAGGAGCTTCGCAGAAGTATCGATTTAGTGCCTGTTCGGTTTCTCTCCGCTCCCGCGACTCAGATCCCGGAGCGGAGCAGGCTGTTGCAGCTTTTTATGGAGCAGCTCAAACCGAGCTCTGCAGCTCCGTGGAGAACGGAGTGGAGAGATTCCAAACGGGGCCTTACTCTTAGAAAAAATGACGTTGTATTCTTTTACATTCAGAAATTAGCTGCTTTGAATACACATACCAAGTGTTCAACATGCAACTGCTTACATAGACTGAGAATACACATATACTGCATACCACACAACCACAACCATGCATGAGTGTTGTCAACACCCGGATCAGTAGCAACCGTCACCAGTCCTCATTGGCCATAAATAAAATATAGAAAAAAATCTGCGTAGTCCACCCATTGTTGCATGCACACTTGTCATTTTTTTTGCTAAACCAACCCACCAATTAATGATGAGAATCCTCATACAGATGCATCCCTACAAATACTAAATCAAACTTAAACGAAAGGAAGTCACTAACACCAATTGTCATGCAACTAGCCAATATGAGAAAAGAAACACAGGTCAAGAAACCATTAGTCAGTGGGAATCAAATCAAAGCATATGCAGTCATTAATTGACTCTTAAGAGGACTCGCATGCAGATGAATGAGGCGAGACAAATAGTAGGTCCTAAGTTAAAAACGTGCAAGATTATGAAGTTGTCCTGTCAGTTCATGTTTACATATCCGCAAGAAGTTTTGTGCGTAAGAAAGTTTTCAGTAAGTAGTTTTCAGTAAGCTGAAGAGAGTCTTGTGCTTTGAGAGCTTATCTTCTGAAGGCGAGAAACAATCACCGAACGTCGTCGCTGCACCAGAGACGGAAGTAATCCCGCCGTCGAGAGGACAACGAAAGGGGGGCGTCGCCAAACCTGTGCTGATTGGGAGAACTTGTGCTGGAGAAATAACGTATGTAACACATCGCTGACCAAGACGCTTGATCTGTAGCCGGCGAGGAAAAAATAGCAGCTTCACACTGCTTCTATTTGTGCTTCCACCTTCCCACGTTGGCATTCTGTATGGCGATCGGTGACTTTGCTAGCTCTTGCACTATTCATGCTTCCGTATCAAGCACCGGTTGCAGGTCTGTTCATTCAGATCAAGGGCCAGCTAGCATTTGACTCCCGTAGTCCGCAGGAAAAGGGCGTGGTGGAGAGGGTGACTTGCTGCTGGGAGGATCTAGCGAGAGCACGAAAGAAGAGGCGCCCGCTCCTGATGCGTACATGCTGCCGCTACCTGCGGTGACTGCAAGGATAGAGAAAAATTGAAAGATGAGTAGGAAAGAAGCAGTGCGGGGAAGGGAGCCATCGACCTTATTAGCGAGGGAACGCACCAGCGACCGAAGGCGGCGCCGGTTCGTCTTGATGGCGGCGGCACGCCCGCGCTGGAGGATCACGATGCTGCGGAGTCGCGCGGGCCCATGACCTGCGAGCGGCCTATGATAGAACCCTAGGCACTCCACGGTGCCGTCGGCGGCGCTTCATCAGACACCAACAGGGCAGAGCTCACATTGTGTTCGACGGAAGGGGTGTCAGGAGTGAAGGAGCAGGGATGATGGCGCATCCGAGATGGAAGACGCACACGGAGTGACGCATTTTTATAGGGCCAAACAACGACCAAGCGGTGGAACGGGATTTCACGGGATCCTTCCAGAGAGACCAGGCAAAATATCTAGCCGGTCTAGAGAAAAACACAACATATGTCCAAACTGCTTATCCCATAATCTCATTGACCTATACGTGTCCATCATGGAAATAAGCAGTCAATGACCCATGGACAGACGTGGCCACATGCATGGATCAAGCAGTGGCACGTGGAACAAGAGCAATCCACACACCTCTAGACTGGACATGTGAAATCAAAAGTGCAAACCGCACAGTAAATCAAAGTTTTTTAAAGAATGGAAGAACCTTCCCGAAGAGTGCAGCACACACCCGTCGATAAACAAGAGCTCATAACGTGGCAACGGCAACACCAAACCAAACATGCCCCACGACCTGACCAAGCAAAAAATGAGATCCATCAAACTCTAGGAAGCCATCCTGCACACGCGTCACTCAATCAATAATGGTAAAAAAAATTCCAAAAAAACCAGGTAAAAGGAACCCTTACGGGCCTAGTATTCTTAGTATTTCAGAAACTAAGCTAAGAGAACTCTCTCTTGTTACAGCAAGAGGACACAAAGAAAATCCAAAATAAAAACCAACTGGGTTGCCTCCCGTAAACCGCTTTCTTTATAGCCATATAGCTAGGCTTACTTGTTGTTTACCGAGGATGAAGCTCATGAGGGAGCTTGAAAGTTGTGCCCTTCATCCTTGGGAAGTGTTCCATGCATTTCTTATGTGAAAACTGAAACTTCATATTCCCTTCCTTTGAATCAATAATAGCTCCTGTCGTACGAAGAAAAGGTCTTCCAAGAATAATAGGACTAGAGGTTTTATTCCCCATATCCATGATTAGAAAATCCAGGCACAAAAGTCATATGTAATTCTACCATAACATCACTTACTTTTCCTAAAGCATGTGTAATGGTACTCAGTCTGGTATATTTATTTCAGTCTTTACGTATTTCTAAGTTTCAAAAAATTATGAAACAAAATCCGGAGGTAGCCAATGGTATACCATACAAACATGAAAAGGTAATTTCAAATAATTTGTATTCCGAACTGCACCAAAATGACAAAAGTGTGGATCTTGTATGTATATTTTTAAATCTCTAAATTTTAATAGGTTTTATCATTTTTGCATAAAAAATACAAAGTATTTGAAAATGATATTTTTCACGTTTGTGGAATACATCAACGGCTACATCCTGGATTTTTTTTCAGAACTTTTTGAAACTCGGAAATACGATTTTCAAAAAAATTTAGTGGCAGGAGCACTAGTGCTCAGGAGTCGAAGACACTTTCCGCTCCGTTCGTTCCTATATGATACTATTTTAATTGCTTCATAGGTTGTCTATATACATATTAAAATGAGTGAATATTTACACCAAAACGTGTTTAGATAAATTTGTACCAACATGCTAATATGGATAAATGCTAAAAATATATATATTTAGAGACAGAGTGAGTACTTGTTTGCAATGCCCAACTTCATGTGGTCCAAGATAGGCTGGACATGTGTGCGTCGAAGATGATCTTATTGTGTTATTGGCTGACACTCAAAGTGATGACGCCAACTGATGTGCTATTCGTCTTCATTGCCATATAACATCATCTGAAGTGTTATTCTTGCTTGACTCTGGCAGCTCCCAATTTTAGAGTTATCCAATACCAGTTGTGAACCAAATAATGCTGAATGTGTACATACTTTTCTCCCATGAATCCTATTGAAGTGTTTGGATCCTCACCTCAACTTAATGACAATGCCGGGTGGAGTCCCCATCCGATCTTGTTATTTCTTAAGATAACCAGTGGAATTTACTTGATTTTTAAAGAGGGTCACTATATCGATGGCACCAAGTTTGCCCAACTACCCTATGCAAATACACCATAGGGGTCTTTATCAGCGGATTGTACGAAGTTTGGTCGACGAAAATTTGTGATGGGATCCTGACATCTGGCCACTTGTCGGATTCTATGAGCTTTTCAGACAAGCTGCAGCTCAAGGAGGATCATGGCTGAAGGTCTGTCCTACTGTTACCACAATCACATTGCCACCTTCCTCGACGAGGGTCTCTTTAGCTATGACTACTACATCAACTACGTGCAAATCCACCTCGACCACATCTACGACATGAGCCAGATCCCGGTAAAAACAATCTCATGTACCATGGGATCCCGATGGCATCGGCTTGGGCAAGCCAAATATTATGAGGTCAAAGTGTTAGTGAACCCTTCTATACTAAGCATGGGCTGGCGGTGGGCCGCCATATGATGGTCTTGGGCCTGCTCAGCAGCCATGGAGTGAAGGCCACTACAATTACAAAGAGATGGATGACTTGGTTTGAAACAGACTTTTGACTTGGATAGACGAGGACACCGGCGTTTTTTCTTCCTATAGCCTTCTCAATCCTTCATGGACAAGTTTCCAATCTCTTTCGTGTTGTAATCTAAATCTTGCTCCAACTAAGTGAACTAGTAGGGGTTGCTTACATACTTCCTCCGTTCCTGAATAACTGTATTTTCAAATTTGTCCTAAGTAAAAAAATTATTAGTCTGACCAATTTCAAAGAAAATATAGCATTATAATAACAAATTAATATCACTAGCTAGATGCATCTTAGATTGTAGTTTCATAATATACCAATTTAGTGCTAGAATACTGCTATATTTTTAATAACGTTTATCAAACTAATTTTTTTACTTCGGACAAAATTACAAATAGATGGGAACATAGGGAGAAAAGAATTTGCAAGTTCTGCACATTTGTTTATAGAGGAGATACATAACGGATGGAGGCTATCAAATAGACGGGATACATAACTGATCTGGTGAGCTCCGGACATTTGCATGGAGGCGATGACAGTGGAACGGAGGGGCAGCACGAAATACCGGTTAGATTCTTCCCGGAGAAGTTCGGGAAACTGCTCCAGACCAGTTTCTCGAAAATGCACTGCGCGTTGCTTCTGGTGGGCTTCTCGGTGGAAAGAAACTGGACACTTCTTTTAGGCTTATGTTGTTTGGTAGCTAGAAGCCATCTCATAAACCCAAAAGAAGTCACCCGTAGTTCGCTCTGATCAGCTCATTCCCTATCAACTGATGATTCGATAATTTATTCCACCTCGAAACCATTTCTCAATCCCAGTGTTTCATATTTTTTTTAAAGATTACTATGATCCCAGTGTTTCATTACGAATCTCGTCAAATTCCACTACTATAGTCTAGTCTTGGAGTTTATAGCACCTTCCGTGAAACTTCGTCTGTGTGCATCATATCAGTTTATCGTCTTTGGCACCGGTAGTATCGGCAGATTATAGTACTATTTTGAGTTGCAAAAACCGACCATATTTCTTGCAGTCCGATGTCAGCTATGACCTATGGAACACGATAACGTTGTCCAACAAACAGAGATGATATTTGTAAGCATGCATGAACCAAACTAAGCACATGCTGACTGCTACGCAACGTACTAGGATATTCGTTTGTGTAGGTTTGGACGTTGTTGGTTGACGTCTTGGTCGATCTTTCCCACCAACTTTATTATCGTGGGAAATGGACTCCCAACTAGTACAATTGTGAGTTTGATGATAGCACTATGAGGACGTCTCCTACGGGCTGCTTAAACGGACCCGAATTTATCTTCGATTCAGTCCGGGCAGGTGTCCGGCTGTTTTTCTGGTAGTGCACTAGGGATGTGAAAACGGGATCCATTTGTCTCATTTATTCTCTATTATTTTGTACATGTCGACATGTACAAAATGGAGAATAAATGGGACAAATGTATCCGGTATTTGCATCCTTACAGTGCATCCTACGGGGCTGCTTATTTGACCTGCCATTTCATTTTTTTCCCGGATCTGGGTATTTCTCTCAAAACAACGGAACAAACTTAAATAAATGGTAAGAATAGTAAAAATATCTGAAAATTGAAACACATACGAGAATAAATTCATAGTTTTAAAATTGAATAATTTAAAATCTTATAGATTTATTACAACCAAATAAAAGTCCTACTGGTTCCCTACGAAAGTCCACATATGCTCAACCAAAATATCTTGAAGTCGAGTGTGAGTGTCGCGATCACGCAACTCATGCTGAAACTAGAGGAACTCCTAAAATGTTGCCAGTCCTGGTTGGGGCTCAACATTCTGACCCTGGAACTCCCAATGATCATCATGCATCCTTTATGATCATGTTGTGCATGATCACAGAAGCTATCATCACATCACATAATCTCCAGGCTCCACGTCCTAGCAGGGTGTGAACAATAGCCCACCGAGATTGGAGAGCACTGAAATCACGCTCCACATCCTTCCTATCACTCTCATGTTTTTTGGCCAACCAAACCCTCTTCTCTCCATGAGGATTGGAGATGGTCTTCACAAATGTAGACCACTGGGGATAGATACCATCAACTACGTAGTATGCCTTGGTGTATTCGTGGCCATTGATATGATCGCTCACCTCCGGGGAGTTGCCTGCCGCGAGTCTGCCGAACACCAGAGAGTGTTGAACCACGTTGATATCATTGTGAGAGCCTGCCATGCCAAAAAAAGAGTGCCAACTCCAGAGATCATGTGATGACACTGCTTCAAGAATGACCGTGCACTTTCCAACATGCCCCTTGTACTGCCTCTGCCAAGCAAATGGGCAGTTCTTCCACTCTCATTGCATACAATCTATGCTTCCAAGCATCCTAGGAAAACCTCTGCCCTCGTTGATCGACAACATCCGCTGAGTGTTGGGAACAGTTGGTTCTCTCAAGTACTCCGGGCCAAAAATTTGAACCACAGCTTCATAAAACTTATACATTGAATCCAGGCATACAGATTCACGCATGCATATGTATTCATCTACCAGATCACCGGCTACTCCACATGCAATCATCTGAATTGCTGCGGTGTATTTTTTATAAGAGGAGAAGCCAAACTTACCACATGCATCTGGTTTGCACTTAAAAAAAATCATCTCTAACTCGAATGCGGTTGAATAGATCTCTCTCATCCGGAAACGGCGCCGGAATAGCTTGGCACTGTACACTAGATTGGTGAGATCGAAGTAGTCCTTGTAAAGCTAGGCATGGCCACCTTCTCTGTCCTGATCCAGGGCGGGATCATGGCCCGGCATGGACCCTCTGAAAACTACCCCGTCGCCGCTCGCTTCGTCACGGACAAGTTTTTTTTTCACGAAAACGCAAAAGTTTTGCGTTTCGATGCATTGATAGAAAAGAAAAGATTTACAAGCTCAAGAAAGAGCTGATACCACTCAAACAACACAACATGGTAGAGTATAACGTCTACAACTCGCTAACACAAGCGGAAAACTCACTCCACATCCGGCTAGTCCGAAGACAGCCACTACTGAAATCTGAACTACAAAGCAAAAGAGAGCCTGTCCTAACCCGAGTATCATCGCCGCGTCTCAACCGCCGCCTATCACGTCCAAAGGCCGACAGCTTTGCCTGAATTTCCCTTGTCGACGCAACATCCACCCTTGATGCCTAAGGATGGCAGGTAGATGGCGGGACTTGGTCGATCCCGATAAAAGACATCTCCTTGTACTCACCGGTGACAGCGTCCATAGCGCCTCTGAGCATCAGCCTAGGACAACGTCGTGCGCCGGAGAAGAAAACAAGAGCCCCGTGTCTCCAAGCGCGATGCTCCCAACAGAGGGACGACGTCAAGGACGCCGCCATCACGCCGATCCAACGGAATTTTGGCTTTCACCCGGAGACATCCACCAGTCCCAGAGAGGTAGGGAGATGTTGACATGCTTCAACAACACCTCCAAGGAGGAGAACGACGCCCACGGGCGCCATCGTCGCCGGCACCGATCAAAGATGGGCAAGACTTTCATCCGCTATGTCGCCCACCTCCCACCATACTTGCCAGATTGAAGAAGGCAGCATTGTCCTTCGCACTGCCCCCTCCGCAGCCCCTCGCCAACGTAGCCAGCTCTCATGGTCCAACCAACCAGCGTCCACAGCCTGTCAGACGCCGGACACCCACGCGCGGTCGGCCAAACCGTCCGCAGCGCTCCAAGCACGCTCCCAGGACCAACCATCCTCACCAGCCTCGCTGTTCACCGAGAGTCTCGACGCCTCCAGTGAAGCCCACTCCAGCACATCCACTCCGGCCAAACACGATCAAAAGGCGCAAATTTTTCCAGGGTGTGGCCACACCACCGCTGCCAAGAGGAGCAGCGCGCAAGCCTGCCCGTGGTCTGCGCGCAGCCATTGCTCAGAGGAGCAGTGCGAGCATGATTGCCGGCGAGGGGCCGGATGCCGCCATGAGGCGCAGCCCGAACCCCGCCATGCCCTCACCACTGTGGCAACTGGCCGCCGCCGCTGCTCAGGCGCAGCGCAAGCACGAGCCCAGGCCAGAGGCCGGCGGCCGCCGCTCAGGGCGCAGCGCGAGCCCCGCCGTGGCCTCACCGTCGTGGCCACCAGGTCGCCTCCGCTAATGAGGGCGGGGAAGTCAGGAGGGGAGGAGGGTGGAGGAGGGGACCTGTTTGGACACCCACCGGGCCGCAAAACATTATTCCAGCATGCAAACAGAAAAGGCACACATTAACAACTTTGCTGCCAGCAGAAGCAGCTTGAGTTTCACCAGCACTGAACCTCTACAAAAACCCTCCCGAAACTAAGTATCATTAATCAAGAAAACCAGGTACCACCTTCCATCTACAATTCCAAACCCATAGCATCGAAACAAAATATTGCGACATGATCAACATTTCAATCTAACAGTACATTCATAGAATCATGGAAATTCTGAACAACCAACAAAAACTGCCAAGCCTATCCAGAACATATTAAGCATCAGCAAGGTAAATAGCGACGAGACTTGTGTTCTCTTGTACCTGATCGTCCTTGGGGTAGGGGATGATCTTAGTACCCCTCCCAAGGGGATATCCAGTAGTATCACGTGTCACGGTGAAGAAGCCACCAGCCTGGGACTCCCAAACATAATGCTCATCGCTGTTGTGCTTGCTGGTTGCAACGACTCTCTCAGCAACAAGGCAAGCAGAGTAGAAAAAACCACCAAACTGACTAGTCATGGGTATGTCGGCACGAGCAGCTAGAGCCTCCATGAAATCTTTCGTGCCAGACCTTGCAATGGTACCAAGGTTCTTCATGAGGTCTGACTTGGTCATACCAATACCGCTATCAATAAACGTGAGTTTTGTCATGGCCTTGTGAGGGACGTTGTGGACGAATAGCTCCGGCAGAGCATCACTTGCTCTTGTCAGTCAGGCTCTCAAACCATATTTTATCCAACACTTGCACATCATAGCACCCAAATACACACTTTAGTGTGGTTCTCACAATTATCAAGGCAATATGGCAAACATAACTGAAAGTTTGGAGACTAATAATGCATTACAGTAGAATCAGCCTAATAAAAAATGATAGACAAATACTAGTTGAGAAGATTAGGAGGTTAATCCTTTTTTTCATAATCCATGGTCGTCTATCCACTTGCATAATTAATCCTTTTTAGTTGACTTGCATGACAAATCTAACACAACAGAGATGGTAAGGTAAGACTGGTAAGAGCAGCAGGGCGACAGATAAATCTATATGTATGAAACAGGGGTGCTACTGATGCTGCTAGCGCTAGGTGGTTGAGTTGCATTTGCAACACATATGCATACACATACACCTCTGATTACACCCGTCTAGCTGTGCCACCTCTACGGCAGATCTGAGAAGCTACCGTTGTTGAGATAACCTACAACATGGTAGTCGGTCAAACTGAATACGTACAGAGTTGAATGCATCGGTCCATGGGTTGGTTAAGTTTGATAATTGGGTCATTCCAGAACTTTGAGATCGTTTGGTTTGGTCTACTGCTACTGCTAGCAATAGGTGGTTGAAACAAGGGTACTACTGCTAAATATATGTATGATATGAAACAAGGGTACTACTGCTACTGCTAGCAATAGGTGGTTGAGTTGCAACGCATACGTGTAAACCTAGGAATGGTTTGGGCTAAAACCTGCAGGGGTGCTACTGCTACTGCTAGCTCTAGCACTAGGTGGTTGAGTTGCAACCCATACGCATACACGTAAACCTGCGAATGGTTTTTGCTAAAACCTGGTTTCCAATTTGGTTTTTGATTTTCTTGCCTTGGGTTAGTTAGAAAAGGGTGAGACGGAATAAAATTTCAATTTGGTCTTGTTCAGTAGTTGATCAAACTAAATACGTACAGTACAGAGCTGAATAGTTGAGTTTGGAATTGGGTTCAGTCCAAACTTTTGAGATGGTTGAGTTTCGTTTGGGTTGATATTGTGGATAGTTTGGAGGGATTTAGATTTGATTGGGGAAATCTCCCACTCTCCTCCTTCACCTCATAAGACAATGGATATAAACAGGAAATCGACATCTAGAAATCTCTCTCTCTCAGCTCGAACCTCTTTGGAATTTAGACATGCATTCATTGATGCAAAAATATAACCACAACTCGATGGCCATGGGCACACAGAGCATGGGAGAGTGGACAGGAGATGAAAGAGCAACTTACCTACGCCGGAGTCGAAGAAGAAGCACCCACCAGAGAAACATGGCGAGAGGCGCCAACTCGCGGGTGATGTACTACCCTACGCACACAACACAGTTTACCACGCAAGTCCTTGGTAATATGTAATTGCTCGAATTCGCCAACGGAGACTTCTTAATATGTATCAGACTCATGCTCGACTGCCAACTGAAAAATGTAGAACCAAGAGTTTTAGGATGAATACACGAAACTGAAGAAATATTACTACTTATAACTATTCAGTAAGGCCACAAAGTGTTGTCACTAGAGCGACAATATGCCAGTAATAATTAGCAAGGTATAGTTTCTATTGTTAATTCTTTCACAACTATTCTAAACTCTTGTTTGTATCCAAGCATCTTCGTACTATATAAATACACAAAGCTTATTCAGAACATATTAAGCATGAGCAAGGTAAATAGGCACAAGACTTGTGTTCTGTTGTACCTCATCGTCCTTGTGGTAGGGGATGATAATAGTACCCCTCCCAAGGGGATCTCCAGTGGCATCACGTGCCACGGTGAAGAAGCCACCAGCCGGGGACTCCCAAACATACTGCTCATCGTCGTTGTGCTTGCTGGTCGCAACGACTCTCAGCAACAAGGTAAGCAGAGCAGAAACAGACATCAAACTGACTAGTCATGGGCACGTCGGCACCAGCAGCCAGAGCCTCCATGAAATCCATTGTGCCAGACCTTGCAATGGTATCAATGTTGTTCATGAGGACTGACTTGGTCATACCAATACCATACCGATAAACGTGAGTTTGGTCATGGCCTTTGTCGGATATCGGGTTCCGGCAAAACCCTTAAGGTTCGAACACTGGGGTGCGCACGAAGATTTCCCCCTATCAAATCTCGCTCTCTCTGCCTCGTCGCGATCCCTACGCTTAGCTAAATGAAATCACAGCACAAGAGACACGAGGTTTATACTGGTTCAGGCCACCATTGTGGTGTAATACCCTACTCCAGTGTGTGGTGTGGTGGATTGCCTCTTGGCTGGCGATGAACAGTACAAGGGGAAGAACAGCCTCTTGAGGCGAGGTGTTCTTGTACTCTGTGGGTGGTTCTGGTCTGAATGGATCCCTCCCCTCTATGGTGGTGGCTAGTCCTAGTTATAGAGGTCCTGGTCCTCTTACCAAATATTGAGCGGGAAGGGATCCCACAACGGCCATTTTGAAAGGGAACAACTAGTACATGCTATCCTGACTAAAGGTGGACTTCACCTGCCAAAAGGCTCTGGTGATGACGCCGTCTTGGGCTCCACGATGACCTCCGTCTTGCCGTCTTCCTAGTCCCGGTCTTGTTGCACCGATATGGAGACCTTTGCCTGATGCCTTGGTACTCCACGCCTGCGCTTGCCCCCTTAGCACCAAAGGGGAAACTAGTACTCTGCGCGCTGGCGCCCTCCTGGCCTAGCTTGGTCGTCATGGCTTGCGTCATGGGATCCTCGCGAGGTATCCCTTTGCCTTGATCTCTCCGCCTCCCTCGCGAGCCTGCCTGATGAGGCTGCTCCTGAGGAGGCCTTGCACCGTCCGCCCCGCGAGGCTTGGCCCCTCGCGAGGGTCTTGAGTGCTTGGTTGATGAAGACGGGCCTTACTGGGCCGCTGGTGGAGCCACGCCACATGCCGCAGGCAGGCAAGTTTGGGGACCCCCGTTCACATAACGCCGACAACCTTGTCAGGGACAATGTGGACGAATAGCTCCGGAAGAGTGTCCAGCTTGGTCTTGTCAGTCAGGCTCTCAAACCAGATCTTACCCAGCACCTACACATCATAGCACGCAAACACACTTTAGTGTGGTTCTCACAATTAACAAGTCAATATGGCAAACATAACTGAAAGTTTTGAGACTAAAAATGCATTACAGTAGAACCAACCTAATTGAAAATGATAGACAAATACTAGTTGAGAAGAGTAGGAGCCCAATCCTTTTTTCCCATAATCCATGGTCGTCTATCCACTTGCGTAATTGATCCTTTCTTAGTAGACTTGCATAATTAATCTAACATAACAGGGATGGTAAAGTAAGACTAGTAAGAGCAGCAGGGCAACAGATCTATGTATGAAACAGGGGTGATAGTGCTACTGCCTACTGTGGCGGCTGCTAGGTGGTTGAGTTGCAACGCATATGCATACACATACGCATAAACCTCTGATTACACCCATCTAGCTGTGCCGCCTCTGTAGCAGATCTCAGACGCTACGCTGTTGAGCAAACCTACAACTTGCCAGTCGATCAAACTGAATACGCACAGAGTTGAATGCTTCAGTCCATGGGTTAGTTAAGTTTGTTGATTGGGTCAGTCCTAAACTTTGAGATTGTTGGGTTTGGTTTGGGTTCAAGGAAAATAAGCTTCTTACTATTAGTCATATATATATGTCAATTATAACAATCCAATAACCGCTGGTTATATCTACTCACTGCAGATCATTAAGAGTTCACAACGCTCTGTTGAATGGAGACAAAATAAAGGAAGATAGCGTGCTCTCTGCCTTACTGAACTCTGAAGACAAAATTTTCATCAACTAATTCTCATCACAACTCTTAATACCAATACAACAGCAAACACAGTTTAGTAAATTATTAAACTTGCTGGTTTCATCAAATAATCGTCATCACATGTATTAATTGCCATCAGAAATTATACAGAAATACTAGTTGAGACAAACAAGATCCCAGCCAGCATCAAAGATGGTATGTAGGTCTACTTGCAAAATTAATCTTTATTTAGTTGACTTGCACAATAATCAAACATAACACGAATGGTATGGAACTCAGGTGGTGGGCGTCATCCTTCCCTTGGTAAGGTGAAACTAGTAAGAGCAGCAACGCAATAAATAAATAAATAAATCTATGTATGATATGAAACAAGGGTGCTACTTCTACTTCTAGCACTAGGTGGTTGAGCAGCAGCACAATAAATAAATAAATAAATCTCTCTCTCGGCTCGAAGCTCTTTGGAATTCAGAAATAGATGCATTGATGCAAAAAAAAATAAACACGGCACAATGGCCATGGGCACTCAGAACATGTGAGAGAAAACAGTGGCTTACCTACGCCGGAGTTGAAGAAGCGCCCACCAGAGGAACATGGCGGGAGGCGCCGACTCACGGGTGATGTACTACCCCGCACACACAACACAGTTCACCACGCAAGTTCTCGGACTCAAGCCACATTCTTCATGTGTAATTGCTCGAATTCGGCGACGGTAACATCTGATATGTATCAGACTCATGCTGGGCTCCCGACTGAAAAATGTAGAACCAAGCTTTTTAGGATGAATACACGAAACTAAAGAAATATTACTACTTAAAACTACTCAGTAAAGTCCACAATAGCAAAACTAAAGCACAAAGTGTTGTTACTAGATCGACAATATGACAGTAATAATTAACAAGGTATAGTTTCTGTCATACTTCTTTCACAACGATTCTAAATATTTGTTTGTTTCCAAGCATCTACGTACTATATAACTTCACAAAGGCGCCACCACGATCAAACTGAAATCAAATAACAAGCAGAGGTGGATGATTAACTTCACTATCATGCACTCACAAGTGACCAGGACATGCAAAGTACACGTCACGTCTACAAGGAACACTAGATCCAAGATCAAGCCATACAAGTCCCTATCATCTCCATGTGTAAGTAATAATGTTAGTCGGATATGCTTCAAGGAATGTATAGGCTACAGGCTTGCTGATGCCACGGCATAATAAATCGAATCAAACAACAACCAAATCGACTCGAATGCTGTAGACCAGCCCATGCCCGTAAACAACTTACAAGAACAGCAGATGATTTGGACTCCCAATCAAGCCGCCACGCCGGTATAGTGCCCCTCAGTAGATTGCTCAACAAGCCCCTGGATTTAATTAAACAGGGGCGTCAGACTGGTCAAGTCATCGATAGAAAGAAACAAACTGTCAAAGAGGATGGTGATGATTATGTGAAGAACCTACAGGAAGGTGATGTGAGTGCCGTAGGGATGCCGCCTTGCAGGTAATTAGTTGGCTTTCATGTAGCTGGACAGATACACAAACAAAACACCCACATTATATTTTACTTCAGCATCCTGATTAATCGATCTGCTACAACCAAACAAACAAACAAAAAACCCAATGAACAAGCATAATCCAGAGGGATGGTATGTTATACCGGTGGCATGCTCTGAGCTTCGTGTGGTTCCTCATCTACATGGGGATCACGGCATGTTGGCTGTTCTGGTGCAGATCTTCAAGTTGGCCCTCAAATGGCAGACCTGCAATTGGAACGGGCCCATTTTAGCTACCTTTCCGGGTCTCTTTCAAGAACATCATATCATCCATGCTTATTAAAATTCCGAATAACTTTTAATTTGCAAAGACAAAAGTCAGAATAATTCATATGCTCCCAGGTGAGGTGAGAGATTAAATTGAGTTAAAGTAAAAAAAAGGAAATCTATTGTTTTATCATGACAAGAGCATGTATAACAGCACACATTTCACAATTCATACTCAGTCTGCTCTCACTGGTAGTGCAGCAGGGCACCAACTAGAGAGTGAAGATATGCTAGCACATACTCCCTCCGTCTCATATATAATATAAGAGCGTTTTTGACACACATTATGGGACAGGTGGGGTAATAACCAAATAGATTTACACCCATCTAGCCGCGGCAGATTTGAGTCAATGCCACTGTTGCCTGCATGTCATCCCACCGGAGAAAACCTAGAAAGAACGTGCCCCTTCATGCTTTCCTTCCCCTCTATCTAGTCTAGTCTAGTAAAAAAGACTGGAACTTGCCGTCACTTGCTGGTTTGCTGATTGATCAAATCAAACAGAATGTACGTACATGTACATGCACAGCGGAGCCGAGTGCTTCATTCAGTCCATGTGAGGTTGGTTGAGTTTGAGATTGGGATCAGTCGAAAGCTTAACTCTGAGATGGGTTGGGTTTGGGCTGGGTTGGAGCGATTTAGGTTTGGATGGGGGAATCCACGGATGGTATATATGCAGTTTGGATTCGATTGGATTTGGGTTGGGGGATTCACGATTTAGATTTAGGTTTGGATTGGATTCCACGGAAGAGAAGAGAAGAGACTAGGGACGGAGGGGTTGGTTACCTTGGACTTGGAGGAGCAGCCGTCACCGTCGAGTCCAACACCTTGGCTTGGGAGGAAGCTCCATGGCCATGGCGGAGCAGAAGCATCTCCGTCCAACAGATGGAGATTTTGGTTGGTTGGCTGTTTAGCTTCTGAGATGAGATGAGGCGAGGCTGCTCCCACGGATTGATCTCACGGAGTACGGTCGAAAGCATAAGAAAATACGACGAGGCTGCTCAAATTCCAAAAGGAAAAAAAGATATGCTCAAATTTCAGTTTTTTTTAATTTTTGTTAAATCTGGTCAAACTAATTATTCAAGAAGTATTAATGTTGCTACATAATTATTCAAGAATTTTAGTGTTATTAAATATTTATTTCAAATTTTGAATTTTGGTCAAATCTGGTCAAACTATGATCAAATTGGTCAAACTATGGTCAAACTGTGGTCAAACTTATTCAAGAAATATTAGTGTTACTAACTGTTTTTTTAGAATAATAGTTCCAAACTCAAACGGTAAAATGTGTGACCTAATGCTCAAGCTAAACTGTCGAGGGTTAATAGGATTGACAGCTTACATTTGTCAGGAAAACAACAAGTGCAGACTTGGAAAGTAGGGGGAATAGAACTCCAAAGTTAAGCGTGCTCGGGCTGGGGGAGTGAGAGGATGGGTGACCGGCGGGGAAGTTAGACGATTTGAAATGAGTGATCCACGCTTGAGAAGTTAAGATGAGTGATTAGAGACTAAATCATCAAATAATTCAGAAAATTGAAAATAAAAAAATCAAATATTTTTTTACAAAATTTAAAAAAAAACAAAAAAATATATCTTCAGTACCGGTTGGTGTACTAAAGGTTCCCCATACCATGATGTGAGCTCACGCCACGTGGTGGGCCTTTAGTGGTGGTTCGTGTC
>NC_057801.1:50601912-50608429 GCF_018294505.1 Triticum aestivum | reverse complement strand
TCTCCACCCGCCCTTACGAACCGGTTTTAAAGCTCCGTTTTCTACTAGTGGCATGGGTGGCCAAGGTGACAAGGAACCTCATCACCGAGGTGCTGGACCCGTACAAGGAAGGCGACACCCTCCACGTGGTAGCCAACGCCATCTACTTCAAGGGCGAGTGGCGCAAGACCTTCGACAAGGACGACACCGTCGATGATGAGTTCCACCTTCTCGACGGCAGCACCGTCGACAAGGTGCCCTTCCTGCGGAGGCCGTGAAGGATGTACCAGTAGATCGCGTGCCACGACGGGTTCAGGGTGCTTAAGTTGCCGTACAAGGCTTTCAATGACGACAGCTCCCCGGCGTACAACTCCAAGCTGCGGGAGGGCCTCTCGGAGTTCTCCATGTGTGTATTCCTCCCCGAGGACCGCGACGGCCTGTGGAGCTTGGTCGACAGGATCACGGCCCACCCGGAGTTCCTGCGCGAGCACCTGCTGAGGGACCATGTTCCCGTCGGCAAGTTCAAGCTGACGTACATGAACAACATCTGCAACGTTCAAGCTGACGTACATGAACAGCATCCGCAACGTTCTCAAGGACCTGGGCGTCCGTCTGCCTTTCGATCGCTTTCTGGCCAACATGGTCGGGATCGTCGGGGATGACAAGTCGGTCGTGCCGTTGTGCGTAAGCGAGGTTGTCCACAAGGCGGTGGTGGAGATGAACGAGGAGGGGTGCGAGGCCGCCGCCGTCACCGTGGAGTCAGACGACGACTTGGGGTTCTCGCTTTACACTAGTAGAAAACAGGGCATTTGTCCCGGTTGGTGAGGGCCTTTTGTCCCGGTTCTTGAACCGGGACTAAAGGATCGTTACTAGTGCCTCCCCCCTTTAGTCCCGGTTCTAACACGGACCGGGACAGATGGGCCTCCACGTGGCCGGTGCGCCGAGCCCAGGCAGGAGGGACTTTGGTCCCGGTTGGTGGCACCAACCAGGACCAAAAGGCATCCACACGTCAGCATTTCAATGGCTGGGGTTTTTGTTTTTTTTAAAGGGGGGGTTGGGGGTTTTGGGGGGTTAATTTAGGTGTTTCATATATTGTGTTAGCTAGCTAATTAATAGAGAGAAGTGTCCTCTCTTATGTTCGTGCTTGGTCGACGTTACGTACTGTACATAGAGAGGCCCTCGACACGCTAGCTAGTAAGAAAATGAAGGGAACCATTAAGTACGTACAGAAGTTCGTCATGCATACCGAGAGAAGTGATCGATCGACCACTCCTTCTCCGAGAGATTGGTCGAACAACAAGTTTCCGTATTATCTATCCGACGCTACTGGCTACATACATATACAACATGTAAGATCTCTTACAATCCCATAGCAATTGAAATCAACTTCCACATGGTATTCTCCGGCTTTATTGATGACGTGGTCAAGAAAGAATCCCGCCAATTCCTCTTGAATTGCTTTCATGCGATCTTGTTCTAGGAGTTCATTTCGCATCTGCCATGTCTAATTTGAAGAAGGGGGTTAATACATATATGAATGAAACTCAACAGAAATGATGGTGTAATAAAATGAAATTGTGAATATTATTGCTTACGCACTTCATATTGTCTTTTAGAGTAGCCCCGCTTAATTTTCAAAGTCGCGTTGTAGATGAACTCGCACACTTAGTATCCACAGAAATTATTCCCTTCTTCCTGCCACAAGCACTTTATGAGAAATAGAGGTCAATCAAACTGATAATGAAGCATTATAAATGGCATTGATGAAAGTACAGCTATAGAATCAACGGGAGATGCGCGCAACTAGCTAGCTAGTAGTATTTACTTTCGAGTATATATATCGCAGATCCTTCGGCAGCCCCGGAACGTCTGCGGTGAACTGTTTCCAAACCCTGCAAGACAAAGAAAATAATTATTATTACTTGAGATATCAGGAAATGAACAAAAAGTTGCCGATATGGTGCGATAATGATCAATTGAACTTACTTGTTGAGAAAATTAGTCATGTCCGCATAGGTTTCGGGATCTTTGCGTCTCGAGTCTAAGACGGTTACTACTCCCCGCTCAAGCTTAAACTCCAGAAGAACTTAGTGGAAGCTGCGCACACATGCATAACTCATCAATTACATTACTATAACCTCGCTTGAGTAATAAGGGAAACCGAATATGCACACGACAGTAACACTCACTTGAAGTTGTAAGGAAAGAGTATTAAATCTTTGTTTTGATTTTTGATCAACGATTGTAGCAAGTTGGCCTCGGCCTCTTCGGCGTGCTTTTTAACCTGAATTCCATCTATGATATTTGTGTTAATGAACCCAATATCATAAATTTCTTGTTTTTTGCACTCGACGATCTTCAATCCGCATAATATAGTGAGAATAATTAATTATAAATACATGCAATGAAAGAGCCGAGCTATATATAGAGACTTAATGACAGAAATAGTACTTACAGACAGTAGCAAAAGACCGTTAATTTATCAAGGGCCTTTTGATTGAAGAACTCGAAGAACTCCTTAAATGGAACAGTCAACAGATCAGTTCCAACGAGGTCGTGCTACTCTTTAATATTCAGATACAAAGCATTCGTCCCCCCAGACTCTCTGCAGGTTTTCATGTATCAATTATGGAATCTTCGCATCATCGTTGTTAGAGATTTTTCATCTTTGACGAGAGGCTTCCCGTACTCGTATCTGTGTTCGTCCACCTCCAAGAAATCAGTAAGTTGATCGTCAGGCAGGTAATCTGCAAGATTGCCATAACCAGCCACCGTCCCCAGAGCATTAGCGACGATGTCGCTGCTAGACACATTGAGCGGGGGGGGGGGGCACGATTGCTCTGCTTGTTCGCCGAGCTGGGCAATTTTTTCCCAGCTGCTCGTTCTTTTAACCTTTTATCACTGATAGTACTTCCCGACCGGTTAGCTTCGAGATATGTCTTTGCAGTAATGCGCTCATAGTTGTTTTTCGGCGGAGACTTTGGTGGTTTCCTCAGGGCATCGATAGTGTGCTTTTCTTTCACCGGATCTACCTTCTCCTCCGGAGGTGGATCTCTCTTTGCTTTCACCCCTTCAAAGAAGTCGTTCACTTCGGTCTGCACGATCTTCACGTTTTCCTCCTCGGTCCTCTCGTACGGTAACTTCTCTAGAGGCTTGAGAGAAGGACAGTATCTGTATTGCCTCCCGCCTCTGCTGGCTGTACTGCTAGACGTCGGAGCAGACGGAGCGGCTGCGGTGTCTGTCTTCTTTCGTGCTTGCTTACGAGGCGGAGGAGAAGGACTACGATGCGCCGGAGCAGCCGCGGCGGTGGCGGGTCTCTTCCGCCCTTGCTGGCGAGGCGGAGAAGGAGGAGGCTGATGGCTGCTCGAGCGCGCCGGCGCAGGCGGAGAAGGAGGCGGAGTGCCGCCACACACCGGAGAAGGAGGAGGCTGCTGGCTGCTCGGGCGCACCGGCGCAGGCAGAGAAGGAGGCGGAGTGCCGCCACGCGCCGGAGAAGGAGGCCGAGTGCCCTGATCGTCACTCGCCGGAGGAGGAGGCGGTGGAGGAGGCGGAGTGCCCTGACTCGCCGGAGGAGGAGGAGGAGGTGTCCAGTTCGGAAGCTTGATGAACTCCTTCCACCATAGGCATGGAGTCTTCAGAGCAGAATCCAGCCGAGTCTCCCCCTCACCGATAGGGTGGTCAAGCTGGAGGTCCTCAAATCCCTCCATTATTTCGTCCACCGTCACCCTAGCATATCCTTCTGGAATCGGACGACAGTGAAAAGTTGCGCCGGGTTCAGAAGGTCGAACTTGGCCGACAACCGCCTTGACTTTTAAGTTCTGCCATTGCGTCATAAGGCGGCAATTTTGAGCCTCCGTGATAAAATCCACGGGGTAGCTAGCAGGAGCCGTCAAGACATGCTCCGGCTGAAGAAGCTCGGTGGAAGCCACGCTGCTTCTCCGCTGAGATGGCGGGGTAGCTTCGGGGAAAGCTTCGGCAGTTTGTTTGTTGTGATCTACTTCTCGTTCATCTAGCCCTTGTACCCTTTCGTGCAGCGCCTGCAGTTGGCTCTGCTCTAGTTTCTTTCTCCTCTCGTGGGTTTTGTAACCCCCTGCGTCCGGAAAACCAACCTTCCACGGAATGGAGCCTAGCGTGCCTCGTGTCCGTCCAGGGTGCTCAAGATTCCCAAGGGCCATTGTGAGCTCGTCCTTCTCCCTGTCTGGAAGGAATAGGGGTGGGCATTTTAACCGAAGACCGAACTACCGAACCGAAAGAACCGGGACCGAAGTCGAATAGACCGAAACCGAAAAAATCAGTACTAAATTCGGTCAGCAACTCTGTAAAACCGATATTAGATCGGTCGTTTCGGTTATGACCCTGGACTACCCGAAGTATCGTAAGTAACCGAGAAAGAATAGTAACAGGCCAATTCAATGCTTTAGGCCCATAGCCCACAATATCAACTAAACTTGGATGCGTGAGAATCCCTCACCTCAATGCTTCCCGTGAGAATCCCTCAAAAAACGCTTCCCGTGAGAAAACTCACTTTGACGCTAAAAAGGGGCTGCCACCGCCGCACCTTATCCACATCCAGGGCACCGCCAGATCTAAGCAGACGCCAATCGATCCCTCTGGCCGGCGCCGGCGCCGGCGCCGCAACATCTCCTCCTTCCTCGTATTTCTTCCCCATAGAGACCGTCTCCAATAGAAGTTTCCACCAGCGCTCCATCCTCCATGCCTACAGGGACATCTGGTTCCCGAGCACCGGCCTACAATTTTGTTCTTCAAGTTACAGGTCTGCTAGCTGAATCGGTTTGCTGAGATGCTCCAGTAGGATGCATCTGCATCTCCTCTCCCCATTCCCTTCGGTCATACATGTATTTCTTGATTTTTTTTCTACTGGCAAGTTGTTTGGCTTCTTCGGTCTGAAACCGACGACCGAACCGAAGTCTCCGTCCACCGAACTCTCGGTTAGCAGGATTTTGGAAGACCGATCGGTCATCAATTTTGTAAAACCGAATTTTTTATTAATCCGAAGAACCGAACCGATCGGTTCGGGTTAACCGAATGCCCAGGCCTAGGAAGGAACGTCCCTTGCTGCACTGCATCGATATAGTGCCGAAGCCTGTTGACTAGTGTTTTCAGTTGCTCGTCTGTCCAATGGCACTTCCCTGATACAGGGTCCAAGGTTCCGCCAACCCCGAAGAACCAAGTCCGGCAACGGTCTGGCCAGTTCATTGTCTCTGGTTCGATCCCTTTATCAAGCAGATCATTCTCAGCCTTGGACCACTTAGGCCGGGCTTTGAGGTAGCCACCTGACCCCGTACGATGGTGAAACTTCTTCTTCGCAGCATTTTGCTTGTTTTTCGCCGACATCTTCTTACTCTTTTCCGATGTCGTGTGGGCCACAAATGCGGGCCAGTGATCTCTGATCTTCTCATATTTGCCGATGAATTCTGGTGTCTCTTCTTTGTCGACAAACTTTGTCAGCTCTTTCCTCCACCTCCTGAATAGGCCTGCCATCTTCTTAAGAGCACACGACTTAATTAATTGCTCTTTAACTGGCTTCTCCGGATCCTCCTCTGGCGGTAGGGTGAAATTTGCCTTCAGCTCAGTCCAAAGATCATCTTTCTGCATATCATTGACATAAGACACCTGAGGGTCTTCCTCCTTATGCTTATACCATTGGTGGATGCTGATCGGGATCTTGTCCCTAACAAGAACCCCGCACTGAGCAGCAAATGCATTCTTTGTCCCGATGGGTTCAATCGGTTCGCCGTCGCGCGCGATTGCTGTGATCTCAAACCTTTCATCCGAGCTCAACTTTTTCTGCGGGCCTCGTCTCCTTACCGAAGTTGTGCTCGATCCGGAGGGCTAGAAAAAAGAAGAAAGACGAGAGTTAATTAATATGTGTACATATACCAAAACAATGAATGCATCAATTAGCTAGTCAACACAGGCTTACCTAATATATATACCTGGCCAGACTCGGTTCAGTCACCAGAGCAGTCATCACGGTCTCCTTCTTGCACCGTCATTGGGTCACTGGAGCCGTCCTCATAGTCTCCTTCTTGCACCGGCATTGGGTCAAAGGAGCCATCATAATTGCCTGCTTCTTCACCCTGTCCTTCCAGACCATCGGTGTCGTTTAGAAAAGATAAGACGGCATCACTTCCAAGTGCGATTATCTCCTCCAGCATCACTTCTGTTGCTTCGTCTCGGGGGTGTCCATAGTTTCTACAAATATTTACAACATGGTAATTATTATTCAAACATGAAATATATGGATAAATTAGTGGCAAACGTAGAACTAGCTAGCTAATCACAGTAAGGAATCATATTAATTAGTGGCCTCGACGCTGCTTCTCTAGGGTTTGGGGTGGCCTCGACAACGCTTCAAGGGGGTAATATCGACAACGACGAGATACATACACGGGAAAATAATGTTATCGGGGAGGGGTATATATATATCGACCCCCCGTCGTGTTGAAGTTATCGGGAGGGGGTATATCGACCCCCCCCCTCCCACGTGTTGAAGTTATCGGGAGGGGTTTATATC
>NC_057801.1:50593330-50600477 GCF_018294505.1 Triticum aestivum | reverse complement strand
AGGCTCGGGGGCGGCGGACGGCGTCGGCGTGGGCTCGGGGAACGGGCAACAGCGACGGCGGCGGGGCAGCCTGGCGGCGTCGAGAGGTCGGCTCGTCGGGGGCAACTGGCGATGAAATTCTGATTTTTTGCAAAGTGTTTGCTTATATAGCAAAGCCTTTAGTCCCGGTTGATGGCACCAACCGGGACTAATGCACCCTTTAGTCCCGGTTGGTGCCACCAACCGGGACCAAAGGCCTCTTTTCAGCAGCCCAAAGGGCGGAAAGCGGCGGCCTTTGGTCCAGGTTGGTGGCACGAACCGGGACTAAAGTGGGGCATTGGTCCCGGTTGGTGCCACGAACCGGGACCAATGCACCCCTTTAGTCCCGGTTGGTGCCACCAACCGGGACCAAAGGCCTCTTTTCAGCAGCCCAAAGGGCGGAAAGCGGCGGCCTTTGGTCCCGGTTGGTGGCACGAACCGGGACTAAAGTGGGGCATTGGTTCCGGTTGGTGCCACGAACCGGGACCAATGCACCCCTTTAGTCCCGGTTGGTGCCACCAACCGGGACCAATGGGCCTTGCACAACGGCGTGGTGGTGGGAGTTTACTCCCACCTCGCTAGCTGAGAGAGAGCCGCACCTGTTTATAAGGTGCGGTGCACCAACCCTCTCGAGCTCCTCTCTAAAGCAGGCTTTCGGGCCTAATCTGTCTCTATGTGTTTGTGGGCCTACTGGGCTTACCACGGGCTTGAATCCTGGCACATTGTTGGGTTTCTAGTCGTATTCAGGCCGTGGGGGCCCACTAGGAGGCACTTTTTTTGTTTTTTTGTTTTCTTTACTTATTGTTGCTATTTTTATTTTTATTCAGTTTTTTGTTTTGTTTTCTGCATTATTTATTTTCTTTTATTTTTTGCTTTATTTTTTAATTCTTTTTGCTTTCAGTTTTAGAAAAATTATAAACTTTCTGTTAGTGCCATTAGTTTTCAAATTTGAAAACACTTTTTTTGTTTTCTTTTTTGCTTTATTTATTTTATTTTGTTTCTACTTACAACAAAATACTTATTGTTGCTATTTTTATTTTTATTTCAGTTTTTTTTGTTTTCTGCATTATTTATTTTCTTTCGTTTTTTGCTTTATTTTTTAATTCTTTTTGCTTTTACGTCAGCAAAATTATAAACTTTCTGTTAGTGCCATTAGTTTTAGAAAAATTATAAACTTTCTGTTAGTGCCATTAGTTTTCAAATTTGAACAGTTAAAGTTTGAATTCTTTGAAATTTGTGTGAATCACAAGTTTGTGATTAACTTTACTAAAAAATGAACATAGATGCGCCTATAGATAAAATTCAACCTAAATTCATAATAAATTTCTATGAATTTCATAGAAATTCACTATGAATTTAGGTCAAATTCCCTGTATAGGGGCATCTATTTTCACTTTGAGAGGAGCTCAACAAGGCAGAGAGGGACGGGCTTATAAACCGGTGTGAGCATTGGTCCCGGTTCGTGCGTGGAACCGGGACCAAAAGGTCCAGAAGAACCGGGACCAATAGCCCATGTGGCTGCCCTCTTGAGAGTGTTCTTGGTGAGAACATAGTTGACAAGGAGCGAACCGGGATTAATGGTATTACGAGGGCCGAACCATAAGACATTAAAGCATTTCAAATGAACTCTGAAAAAGTTAAAAGTTGGCATGGTATCATAATTTTACCCACATAGCTTGTGCATGTACAAAACGTACAATGGTATCATACTCGTCTGTTACAAAGTTGGCATGGTATCATCATAATAGTTGCGGGAGAAAGTCTTCACTTTTTCTTCGCTTGTGTCATTTGCTTATTGCGCCGTAACCATGGATAATCTTCATCGTTTATCAGGATGCTTGGGTCAGCCTTGTCTTTGAAGGGAGGAATTTCATGAAACTTTTCACAATCTTCAGACATGTCTGTCTTGCCCTCCACTCCCATGATGTCCCTTTTTCCTGAAAGAATTATGTGGCGCTTTCACTACTAGGAAAAGGGCTATAGATGGAAATGACACTAATGGCGCACCAGACAAGTGGTGCGCCATTAGTGTTGAAACTACTAATGGCGCACCCTGACCACGGTGCGCCATTAGTACCAAAAAAAAAATTTGAACTAGTGCGCCTGTCCAAACATACTAATGGCGCATCCCCTGATGGTGCGCCATTACTAGTTGTAACTAGTAATGGCGCACCATCCAGAAGGTGCGCCACTAATGTTATTTTTTTTATTATTGCTTTTATTCCTTTTTTTGCAAAAGTTCTAATGGCGCACCGCCAGGGGGTGCGCCATTAGTAACCTGGATTACTAATGGCGCATTTGTTGCTGGTGCGCCATTAGTAAGTGGGCAGCAACAAGATATTTTGGACAGCCTCTCCTCCCACACTCACTTTCTCCCCACTTCATTCTCTCCACCGCCTCCTCCTTGTCTCGGGTGCCTCCTCTTTTTCACCTCATTTCCACCATAGATTCATTCAAATTAAGTGGTTAAGTTACCTTGTTTTGCTAGGTAAGTAAGGGGGGAAGCTATATTTATGTTGTTCTCCCTACAAACAATGTGCACATGCACTTTTTATGGCCTAGCTAGATCTATGTATGTTCATGGTGTTGCATATGTTTGTGGTGTTGCATATGTGTTTGTGTTTGGAGGTGTACCGGTATTTGAAATGCGATAGTTGCCAATATTTTGCCGGAATGTTGATTCATTTCCGTTTCGGCGAGAATTTTGGCATTAAGCATTCTTTTTGGTCCTATTTTTAGGGAAAGTCATGCCAAATTTTTTCTTGGTTCTAAAATATCGTTTTGCTCTACCCCGCAGGCGACCATGGTCCGCACGATGACCGAAGGCATCGTGAATAGGTTTTTGAGGTCCGCGAAGGCCGAGATGCTTCAAAAGAACGAGACGGAGATAAGATGTCCGTGTCGAAGATGCAAGCTGAATAGCCTTATTGCGGACCCGGATTCCGGGCAGGTGCGGGACCACCTGCTCTTGCGTGGTTTCATGGATGGCTATCGGTGGCAAGGTGATGAAGATGACTACGAAGTCGTCCATGGGGGCCGGGTAAGAAATGAGGAAGGGCAGCAAGACAACCACCGCGGCTCGGGGGGGCGAGAAGACGAAGAATCCCCAGGAGATGATCACGACGGTGATGCTGTACACAGTCATCATGTAGAAGATGCAGGACATGATGATGATGCCGGCGGAGCAGACGACGTTGGACCATCGATGGGCTGGGTGCAGGACCCTCATATTCAAGAGCTGCTTCTCAAGCAGACGGATAACGCAAGAGCTGCCGCCCAAGAGAAAGCCAAGATGGATCAACTTGAGTTAGACGCGGTTACTCCGTTGTATGAAGGATGCAGGCCCGAGGATACCCGCCTGAAAGTAACGCTCATGGCTCTGGAGATGAAGGTAAAACACAAAATGACCGACGCATGCTTCGATGAGAACATGTCATTCTGGCACGAACGTCTTCCCAAGGGGAACAAGTGCCCGACCAGTTTGGAGGAGGCGAAGAAAATCGTGTGTCCTCTGGATTTACCGCACGTGAAATACCATGTGTGCATGAACAATTGCATCATTTATCGGGACGAGCACGCGGAGTCTACAATATGTCCGGTGTGCGGTGTCACTCGATACAAGAAGAGGAAGAAAGCTCCTCGAAAAGTGGTGTGGTACTTTCCGATCACTCCTCGTCTGCAGCGGTATTTCGCGGATCCTAAGGTAGCAAAGCTCCTGCGTTGGCACGCGGATAGGGAGGAGAAGAAGCGAGAAGATGACGCAAATGATCCGGAGATAGATAAAAAAGACAAGATGCTGAGTCACCCTAAGGATGCGAGCCAGTGGCAAGCATTGAACTTCGAATACCCAGAATTTGGGAACGATCCAAGGAACATCGTGCTGGGCGCGAGCACCGATGGAGTCAATCCGTTTGGCAGCCAGAGAAGCACACATAGCACCTGGCCTGTGTTTGTGTGGATGTACAACCTTCCCCACTGGTTGTGCATGAAGAGGAAGTACATTCACATGAGTATGCTAATTGAAGGGCCGAAACAACCAGGGAACGACATCAATCTGTATCTGGGGCTGCTGAAAGAGGAGCTTGACACGCTGTGGAAAACGCCAGCCAATACGTGGGACGCTGCAGAGAAAGAATATTTCCCTATGAGAGCCGCACTGCTCACGACGGTGCACGACTATCTCGGTTACGGATATCTTGCGGGGCAGGTAGTCCACGGATTTTCTGGATGCGTAAGGTGCATGGATGACACAACGTATCGCCAGCTAGATAGAGATCCCGGGTCTTCGAAAACCGTGTTCATGGGACATCGAAGGTGGCTTCGCGACGATGACCCGTGGAGGAAACGCAAGGATCTGTTCGATGGTGAAACCGAACCCCGAAAACGCCCGTGTACGAGGAGCGGCGAGGAAATAGACAAGCTGTTGAAAAATTGGAAAGACTGCCCACTGCCGGGAAAGAAGCAAAAGGCGCCAGAGCCGGGAAAGAAGCGAAAGGCGCCAGAGCCGCTGCTGAACGTATGGAAAACGAGGTCTGTTTTCTGGGACTTGCCGTACTGGAAGATCCACCGTGTGCCTCACAGCCTTGATGTCATGCATATCACGAAGAACGTGTGCGAGAGTCTGCTTGGTACCCTGCTCAACATGCCAGAGAGGACCAAAGATGGGCCGAAAGCAAGGGCAGACTTGAAATCAATGGGCATCAGGCAGGAGCTTCACGCTATATATGATGATGATGATGATGATGATGATGATGATGATGATGATGATGATGATGATGATGATGATGAGGCGAAGCAGGACACAGAAAGTCGTCGCAAAGGAAAAAAGGCCAAGAAGACCGGAAATGACTACCCTCCCGCGTGCTTCACTCTAAGTCAGGAGGAGATCGAGCAGTTTTTCACCTGCCTCCTAGGAGTAAAACTTCCTTACGGTTACGCGGGGAAGATAAGCAGATACCTAGACCCAGCGAAGCAGAAGTTCAACGGGATGAAGTCTCACGACTGTCACGTGCTGATGACGCAGATACTTCCAGTTGCAATCCGTGGGATCATGGACGCGCACGTCCGTGAAACGCTATTTGGCCTATGCAACTTCTTCGACGTCATCTCTCGGAAGTCGATTGGCGTGAGGCAACTCAGAAGGCTACAGGAAGAGATCGTGGTGATACCATGCGAGCTTGAGATGTACTTCCCGCCCGCATTCTTCGACGTTATGGTGCATCTGCTGGTCCATATAGTGGAGGATATCATCCAACGCGGGCCGACGTTCCTGCACAGCATGATGCCGTTCGAAAGGATGAATGGTGTCATCAAAGGATACGTTCGCAACATGTCACGTCCAGAAGGAAGCATAGCCAGGGGCTTTCTGACCGAAGAGTGCATCTCCTACTGCACGAATTATCTAGGCATCGAGAACCCCGTTGGTCTGCCTGTCAACAGGCACCTCGGCAGGCTCGCTGGATGGGGTCACCGTGAGAGTCGCCGCGAAATGCATGTCGACTTCGAGGGTCGACTCACCGACTTTGAAAGAGCAAACCTAGTCGCGCTACAACACATAGACGTGGTCGATCCTTGGGTGGTAGAGCACAAAACCTTTATTAAGAAGACGTACAATGACCGAGGCCAACAGAGGACGGACGGAGATATACTCAAAGAGCACAACTCATGTTTCACGCGTTGGTTCAAGCAGAAGCTTCTGTCGTACCCTTTACATGAGGATTCTTCCGCGGAAGAACAACTCATATTCGCCTTGTCACAGGGCGCCAAGCACAACCTGATGACCTATGAGGCGTACGATATCAACGGCTACACATTCTACACCGAGGCCAAGGACATGAAGAGCGATGGTTATCAGAACTCCGGGGTAACGATGGAATCCTACACCGGTAACGACAAGGACAGATACTACGGAAGGATCGAGGAGATCTGGGAGCTGAGCTACGCTGGAGAGAAGGTCCCGATGTTCCGTGTTAGATGGGCCAAGAACGTCATAAAAGAAGACCGGTATTTCACCACCATGGTTATACCCGAAGCCAAATCCAAGACCGCGGGCGCAAACGTCACCGCGAAAAATGAGCCATGGGTACTGGCTTCCCAAGTGGACCAATGCTTCTTCATTACCGACCCGCCAAAGCCCAGTCGTGTTGTCGTGAGGAGAGGCAAAAGGAAGATCATCGGAATGGATGGAGTAGCCAATGAGCAAGACTTCGACAAGTACGGCGACCCGAGGATCGAACATGACGACGATGATGAAGTAGCAGCATACAGCACAAGAAGAAGCAGGACCACCCTACCTAAAGGACGTCCGTTCCACAGAAGAACTCCATATGCGAAAAAGAAGGGCAAGAAGATTGTGAACAGATAGCTAGCTAAGATCGATTGTATTTAAATCGTAGCCTTCATTTCTCGATTGTATTTCATGGGTACTTTTTGAACTATCATGAATATTTTTAAATTTCATGGACACTCGATCTCGATCCCGGCCCCCTCCATCTCGATCGCTATCCCACCTCGCCAGATCCGGTCCCCCTCGCCGCCGAGCACCCCCCCAGTCCACCGGCCGCCGCCGCCGACCCCCCGCACCCTCGATTCCCCTACTCAACCGCCGCCGCCGACCCCCCGCACCCCGCGCACCGTCTTATAAAAAAAATAAGTATCAAACAGCTTTTTAAATGCTACTGTCTTATAAAAAATATTACTGTTATTATTTAAACAAGTTTGAACATATTTAAACACAAATAAGTATGAAACAGCTTTTTAAATGCTAAAAAAAATTGTGGAGCCTGGGAGTCGAACCCAGGACCTCCTGGTGTGAGAACTGGCTGCTGACCAGTCGAGCTAGTAGAGGAGACTTGATGTGGATCAGTTCTGGTGGTACATAACCTGTTGGCTCGAGTTGAAATAAAAAAAATACTAATGGCGCACCACGGTGAGGTGCGCCATTAGTATGGACATGCTAATGGCGCACCACGGTGAGGTGCGCCATTAGTATTGTGCCCCTTTGCCCGATCCCCCTTCCCTCTCCCCCTTCGCCCGATCCCCCCTTTCCCTCTCCCCCTCGCCAGTTCCCTCTCCCTCTCGATCCACCGCCGCCGCCGCCGCTGCCCTGACCCTCCCCCTCGCCCTCGCC
>NC_057801.1:50567687-50593251 GCF_018294505.1 Triticum aestivum | reverse complement strand
GCCTCGACGCCGCCTCGACGCCGCCCCGCCACCCCGACGCCGCCCCGACGCCGCCTCGACCCCGCCCCGACGCCGCTGCCCCGCCACCTCGACGCTGCCCCGCCGCCTCGACGCGACCCCGCCGCCCGGACGCCGCCCCGTCCACACCACCGTCGCCGGAGCACCACCACCACCACCCGTCGCCGGAGCATCCTTATCCTCTCCGACCGCCTCCTCCACCCCGGCCCGCTCCTCCAAGGTAAGCTACTGTTCTGCATTAGAGAAGTTAAGGGGAGTTAGAATATTCTGCTGTTAGATTTGATCGGTTTCTACCAATTTATAGCTAAACTAGCCTAAGGCTTAAGTAAAATGCTACTGTTTGATTCTCTCTGAAGAAGTAAATTACGTGAAATACCAAGCAAACAACTTATTACTTCTGCAGACAAGAGTTAGCTTACGGCTTGATGGAATGCTGTTTAGGGCTTTAGGCTACTTCATAAGTGTTATTTAGTATAGTGTGTGCATACAAAATTCCAGCAAATATCGTAGATATATGATATATCATGTTCCAGCAAATATCAAACATATATGATGTATCTGTCTAAAAATGAAAGGAACTCCCTGCCTTGCAAAAGAAAGTGCAGTATTTCTGCCATTCTGTTTGGTACTTTCTAAGTAGAGATCACATATGTTTTCATATTTCATTTCAAAGGAACTATTTGGTTCAGTCCTCACATCATAATATTCCACAAATTATGCCTACGCAAATTGCCTATTTTCTTGTATTTTGTACGATCTTCATTTATTTATTTATGTTTAAGGGAGTAAGATATTTTATTTACCGTTCACCTTATATTGCTTCATGTGAAATTTGAAAATGCGACTCGGTCATCTTCACACACAGAACAATACAAATAAAAGAAAAAAAAATCAATCCATCTTAACAAAATTATGGAGCTATATTTTGATTAGTACAAAATTTCGTTCCTGCGTGCACTGGGCCCAGACATGCCAGACCTAGGTCAAAAATCTGCTTCATTGTAGGCTAAGGGACAACTCAGATGAGTAAGGTACATATCATATTCCTGGGGAGATAATCTTGACAGAGCTGCCATGGTGGAAGACCAGGCAACATCTGTCAACCAAGGGATCGGATGTATTTATCTTCATGGTCCCAAACTCCCAAATCAAACCAAAAGCAAGGCAAAATTAACAGAAACCACCAAAAGGGAACTGACAAGATGTTATGCATAGATCTTAAAGAAACAGAAATAAACAATGAAGCTCAATAGTTATTTCACAAGACACTAGCCATGATCTCTACTTGTTTGAACAGAATGGAGTGAATCAGAACAAAGTATATGTAATATTCACAGAGGCCTAGACCAGCTTCTCGGCACAACTAAACAAAGCTGCACCATGAGTACCCATGTAAAAGCCTCATCATAAGTACCTGTCACATTTCATCATTTTCATCTCCATTCCACTAGACATAACAAAGCTAGGGCAAGAGCAAAACATCATGTTTACAAAGGCAGTAATCCTGAGGACTGAGTTTGCAGTGCTAGACCATGCACCATGATGAGTAGGCATGCAAAAATCATTTATGCAACTGTAAGAGTACCAACCAGATTACACAAATCATTTTATCTTCAGAAGTGTGTCATAATTTCCCTGTCCTAATTGTTGTTTTGATTCAGAAATGATGATTTGCTACAACCAGTGCATGCATGCCTTTTTTCTTCTTCATTTTTAGTAAAGTGCTCTGTTCTGGCTCATGGACTTTGTGCCATGGACCAGTGCATGCATGCTGCTGCTGCTGCTGTACTACTTGTCAAGTGATGCTGCTGCTGCTATCTGCGAGCTGCTGCTAGTTGTGATTTTGTCAAGTGATGCTGCTGCTACTTGTGATCTTCTAAAATGACCCCTTTCTCCTGAAATGTTGATTAATTTCCGTTTCGGTTGAGAAATGGGGCACTCCAAGGTCAAGAAAATTAGCAAAGGTCATGCCCAATTTTCTTGACCTAGAAGGTGCCCGATTCTCAACCGAAATAAAATTAATTTGCTTTAGTGGTTGGATTAGTTTAGTATTTTTTGTCCATATAATACTATTTTGTTGCTTCATACTTGTACTGCTCCTGTTGTTAGTGTACAGTAGAATAAGAATTACTCCTACGAAGGAGTACAATGTTGATTGCTTGCTTGCTTACATATGTGATTAATTAATTAATGGCCAAGATGTCTTTGAGCCTAGTCTACAACGTTGATTACTCTGCTCTGTTGCAAACGCGTAGAGCATACTTGCGCCGGCAAGCAACTGGTTTGAGAATACTCATACTTTTTCTATTTATTTAACCGTCACTTGTTGCAACTAGTAATGTTATAACAAAACTGTTCATGATGCTATTTACCATTAAAAACGCCTTCTGGTTGTCTTTGGACTTTGGTTGTAGTATAGGACCTTGTATTCGGCGGGCAAACAATAATTGAGAATAGTATATATCGTGCTGCTTTTGGTCTTGATATTGTTTCTCGTGTGGCATTGATCGACAAGTAACAGTTTGCCCGGTCACAATTGCAACAAAGGGAAGCGACACAAAAAATTGTTACATGAAAATGGATCGGATAGACATGTCTGTGCGGGTAGCGGACTGATGGATATCCTTGGTTGTATACATCTTATTCAGCTCGCAACCAATAACCGTGGAATGGTTTGACAAATGTATTATGCTCTTTCTTGTCTCGATAATGTGTCTTGGGGTCATATCGAGCTAAACTTTAGTAGTATACTCATAGCAAATGCCTCGTCATTTCACGTGGTGTTGAGTCAAGAAATAACGTACCGGGCGGCTGAATACGAGCATGCGGTGTGTCCTCTCGACCCGTCGACCCCCTTTTCCAGTTGTCCTTACCCTTTAGCTCAACATCAATTCGACCACAAAAACAAGAACAAAAAGTGTTGCCTATGAACAAAAATAGTATTCTTATTCTTTAGTGGTTGGATTATCATGCAACAGTGCCTTCAAGATCCAAGGCAATATCACAAACATCATAGGCAATTTGACCAAACTCACAACCTTGTATCTTTGCGGCAACCAACTTTCTAGACACACCCCTCAAGAACTAGGTTACCCTGAGAACGTGGACTTGGACCTTAGCAACAACACACTAACAGGTTCTATCCCAAAACACCTAGGCAATATCACAAACATCTCTCAATTGTTCCTTGACAATAACCAACTTTTTGGCGACATTCCTCGAGAATTAGGTTATTTGGTCAACTTAGAGATCTTGTTCCTTGACAATAACCAACATTTTGACCAAACTTTGTTTCTATTTAGAGAGAAACATGGCCCACAACGATGAGGCCGGGGGTTCGGGCGGCAAGGCATTCTGGGAGCTGTCCCAGGAGATGGAGGAACAACCTCACTTCTATGAGGACGCCGCCTTCCCCACCGATCCTAATACCACGGATGGTGCCGCCGAGGATGACCACACTGATGCCACCACTGATGGTGCCGCCGAGGATGCCACCACTGATGATGGCGGCGCACGCACAGATGGCAGCCAACCGAAGAGGCAACGGAAGGACCGGCGCCCGATCGTGCTCCGCACCCTCAAGGAGGAAGTTACTGAAGTGGACTCCAACGGGAATCCAACAGCGCCCGAACGAATAGTCAAGGGGTACTCGCTTCAGCTCGGGTGCATTGTCCGGAGCACCGTCTCGATCAACACCGAGAACCTGAGGCATCCTGACCGAGGGAATTTGCACCACCTCCTCTTCACGAAGCTGCACGAACGATACAAGTTCCCCGCTGAATTTGAAAACACAAGCCTCAAAGGGAATAAAGTGAACAATGCTGCCCTCACGAAGATGAGGAAGGCCCTGTCTACTTGGAAAAGCAATGTGAAGAGAATGATCGAGAAAGGTGAGAGTTATCAGAAGATCAAGGAGAAAAATCCTTCGATCACCGAAGATGACTACAACAACTTCAAGATCAATTGCTCGAGCACCGCAAGCTCCCAATCAAGTGAGTGGGGGAAACAAATGCGGGAGCTGAACATAGGGGAACACACACTCAGTCCCGGCGGTTACAGAGTGGCAGAGCCTATATGGGACAAGGAGGAGGCGGACCGTGCCGAGCAAGGCCTACCGCCCCTCTTCGATAAATACGGTGACAAGCAGACCAGGAACTTTGTTAGGGCCCGGTACAAGAAGGACCCGAAAACAAAGGAGCTTACCACGGATCCGAAGACCAGGCAGCTTGAGCTTGTTCTGGTAAGGAATACACCCCCGCGTAATTAGCTCCATATGGTTGCATTCTAATTAATGAAGCCAAATTTCTAAATGGTTCACATTCCTTCCGCAGGCGACTGAAAGCAGTAGCGCGGGGTCGACTAAGAGCAACCCTTGGGACACCACTCTAAATAGGGGGTTGAATGTAATGAAGAACAAGGATAAGCTCAGTAAGCCGACGTCAGCTGGTCGTGTGGCCGGCAAAGGCTTGTCGACAAAATGGGGGTCATACTATACCGCTGGTGTGCGGAAGGAGAAAAAGACCAGCTCGGAAAGCCAGGCGCGAGAGGTTCAAGAACTCAAGGCACAGGTGGCGCGGATTCCGGAGATTGTCCAAGAGCAAGTGGAACAACGACTCGGAGCGACGATCACCGCCCTTGTGCCTACCTTGATCTCGGGGTTGAGTGCGTGGATTGCGGGCGGCCAACAGGGGCCGCCCCCGATTCCTAGCTTCACGGCCAGCAACTCGCATAATGCGATGGCGGGGCCATTGGTGCCTTCGGCGGAGGCGGCATTGGTGTCTCCGACGCCGGCACGGGAGCTTAATGCACCCGGGTGTACACCGGCTGGCACCTCTTCAGCAAGCGGCCCCTCCGTCAACTGCACGCCCGCCGTTGGCGGTGCCTCGACATTAGCCGAGCTCGACGCCATCATCACGGTAACTAATTAAGCCTCTCTCGGCCGAGGACTTCATCTCCTTGCCTTTGATTGGGCATCCCTGACGCCCTACATGTTTTCGCAGGGCGCCGCCGATGTTCCGTGCACTCTCCTCCACTTCGTGAACAACGAGTTGGTCGATGTCGCCAAGGGCAAAATCGTTCAACCGGGCAACCCCTTGTTCCACGGTACCCAGATGCCACCCAACTTGTTTAGGGTTCAACTGGTTCGGGTGCTGCCAGGCTGCGACGACTTGTTACCTCCGATTCGACCCGTCGGGGCCGACGATGAAGACATGATGACCCTCAGCGCCTGCCTGAGCTGGCCCCTGCTTTGGCCGAAGAGACAGATTCGTTTGGGGGCGGGGGACACCACCCCAAAGACAACACTGCCAGTCGTGCCGGCGCCAAGTCGGCCCCATGGCAAGACCGCCGTAACGGTGCCGGACATCCCTATGCCACTGGATCCAAACATGCATATGGCACAGGATCAGAACGACGACGACGACGACGATGATACATTTGGCAACGTCGATCAGTACTTTGCCGAGCATGGGTACGATGGCGACTTCATGGGGCCTCCTTCTCAAGAACCAAACCCAACAAAAGACGTGTGCGATCTAGCTCGTACCGCGGAGAAGCCAAGTTGCAACAGGCGCCGTCTGGCGTTCATCTCTCAGGAGACGCCTCCAGCTACCGACTTCACCGAGCCTCAGATAGGTGAGGTGTGAAATATTATCAGCCCCAACACACTCAAGAAGGCGGTCTGTGAGCAGAACTCGGTCCCATTACAGGAGAAGAAGAAGGCACGCAAAAGAAAGACTAAGAAGGGTGCGAGCCAGCCGGCACCGAGTACGATCCGTCCTCAGGACGGGCCACCTTCACCGCAGGATATCTCGAGGAGGGTGCATGTGGCGGGTAGGGCGATGCTACCGACAAATATGCTCAATGCTGCAACCGGTGCTATGCGGAGTCTGCATGACAGTGTTCTTGCTTTGGAGAAGCGGCGTCTCAGGGAGAAGGATGTGGCATACCCGGTTTTCGCGGCCAAGGTGCCAGAGGGCAAGGGATTTGTGGATAACTCCATCGGGCGTACGATCGTCCTGCGTTTTGATGACATCCACGCTATGTTGAACCTTCATCCGCTGCACTACACCTTCGTTCGGTTATTTTCGCTGAGTATGGAGATGCGGATCATTCGCGACAAGACCCCGGACATCGTGATAGTCGACCCCTTCTACATGCGTGCCAAGATCTTGGGCGGCGCTGGGGACCGGCAAGTCGCGAGTTCTTACCTCGAAGGCGTCATTCTGGCAAACCAAGATAAGGATAACTTCCTCGTGCCTTACTTTCCCGAGTAAGTCCTCCCCTCAACCGGCCCGTAACATATGAATTCTTACATTTCGATCGTTTTTCTTTTAACATTCCGTGTTTTCTGCAGTGACACACGTTGCACGCTCATCCTCCTAAGCCCCAAATATTCCATGGCCACGTATTTCGACCCGGACCGTCAGTCGAACGTAGACTACACAAATGTCAAGAAGGTTCTTGATGATGTTCTCCCCGGCTACGCCCAATCTGGAGGCACCTTCACCAGGCCTATTCGTAAGTACGGCAAGCACGTGTTCTCCCACAATACGACGTTCTGCTGCGTCAAGCAGCCGCCTGGCGGTCAGAAGGGTTCCTACTACGCCATCCATCACATGCGGGCGATCGTACGGGACCATCATCAACTTCTGCTACCGAGTAAACTCAAAGATTGGGCCGCGAGCGTGTCGGCAATCCAGGACGCGGACCTCCGACAAGAATTCTTTCGCATCCAGTCGGAGTTTGCGGAAATCATCCATCAAGATGTCCTTCGTACCTCGGGGCAGTTCTACCTCAGAAATCAACCGTCCAACAGTGACATCGACACAATGCTACAAATGCAGGATGACAACGTCCGTTCTTTCATGACTCCCACGATAGACGGCGGCTTCATCCACGCTCCGGTCCCTTGAGTCGAGTTGTCTAGTTCTGAAACATCGATTGGCTCATGTTGTAATTAAACTTTAATGAACTTGTAGTATGTCTCTTTGGTTTCGAGAGTCGTTCAACTTAGATGTAATCGATGCTATTAATGTCTTGCTTTTCTCTTCCGATCGTTCTGTTGCATAATTATATATTGCTTATGTATTGTCTGTGAATTGGTACTAACGTTTCGTTTGGCTAGTGCATAGCAATGCCGACGTATGTCGTGTACAAGGGTAAGGTTCCCGGAGTCTATGATGACTGGGAGGAGTGTCGGAGACAGGTTCACCGATTCAGCGGTAACAGTTATAAAGGGTACACCACTAGGGCCGAGGCCGAATCTAGATACGCCCGCTATCTAGCGGGAGAGGGGAGGGAGCGTTGGAGGAACCGGATGAAGACGAGTTTCATCGTGATGATGCTCATCGTGATGACCGCAGCTCTCTTCTATGTGATGGTAGTTTAGATGATCGATATCGACTTGTAATGTGAAGACAAACTCGCTACTCGCGGTCTCGAGACTTGTAATATAATGTTCTATCTTTGTTCGGTCTTTTTAATTCGGAGACTAATATGATGAATTGTATTCGGAGACTAATATGATGAATTGTATTCAAAGACTAATCTTCTATTGTATTCGATGAATCTGTTGTTGATGTGTGATGTCTATATTTTGTCAAACTATACATTTTGTAACCTGTGCAAAAAACAGAAAATAAAAAGATAAAAAAAACCTAATATTCATACTAATGGCGCATCACAGGACAGTGCGCCATTAGTATGACAGTGCATACTAATGGCGCATCACTGGGTAGTGCGCCATTAGTATGCCGCGGTTACTAATGGCGCATCCAGTGGTGATGCGCCATTAGTATGCCAAAGCACCTGGGTATACATGGCCCCTGGGAGGCATACTAATGGCGCACGCTGGCCTATACTAATGGCGCACTCGCGGTGCACCATTAGTATACCAGATACTAATGGCGCACCAGGTGGTGCGCCATTAGTAAAAATTACTAATGGCGTGCTGTTAATGGCGCACCACAGATGCGCCATTAATGGCCATACTAGGTGCGCCATTAGTAGGGGTTTTTCTAGTAGTGTTTGGCTCATCGTATGATGTATTCGCTTCCTTATCTTTTTTTTTTCTCGGTCTGGTAGACATGTCCTTCACATAGATAACATGTGCCACATCATTGGCTAGGATGAATGGTTCGTCAGTGTACCCAAGATTTTTCAGATCCACTGTTGTCATTCCGTACTGTTGGTCTACCTTTACCCCGCCTCCTGACAGATTGACCCATTTGCACTTAAACAAAGGGACCTTAAAATCATGTCCGTAGTCAAGTTCCCATATGTCCACTATGTAACCATAATATGTGTCCTTTCCTCTCTCGGTGGCTGCATCAAAGCGGACACCACTATTTTGGTTGGTGCTCTTTTGATCTTGGTCAATCGTGTAAAATGTATTCCAATTTATCTCGTATCCTTTCCAAATCATAACAGTCGAAGATGGTCCCCTGGACAACAAGTACAACTCATCACAAACAGTGTTGTCACCTCTGAGACGTGTTTCCAACCAACTGCTGAAAGTCCTGATGTGTTCACATGTAATCCAGTCGTCGCACTGCTCCGGGTGTTTGGAGCGCAGACTGTTCTTGTGTTCATTGACATAAGGGGTCACAAAGGTAGAGTTCTGTAGAACTGTGCAGTGTGCTTGAGACCAAGAATATCCGTCCCTGCATATTATCGAGTCCCTTCCAAGCGTGCCTTTTCCAGTCAGTCTTCCCTCATACCGCGATTTAGGGAGACCTATCTTCTTAAGGCCAGGAATGAAGGCAACACAAAACCCGATGACATCCTCTGTTTGATGGCCCATGGAGATGCTTCCTTCTGGCCTAGCGCGGTTACGGACATATTTATTTAGGACCCCCATGAACTTCTCAAAGGGGAACATATTGTGTAGAAATACGGGCCCCAGAATGACAATCTCGTCAACTAGATGAACTAGGACGTGCGTCATGATATTGAAGAAGGATGGTGGGAACACCAGCTCGAAACTGACAAGACATTGCGCCACATCACTCCTTAGCCTTGGTACGATTTTTGGATCGATCACCTTCTGAGAGATTGCATTGAGGAATGCACATAGCTTCACGATGGCTAATCGGATGTTTTCCGGTAAAAGCCTCCTCAATGCAACCGGAAGCAGTTGCATCATAATCACGTGGCAGTCATGAGATTTTAGGTTCTGAAACTTTTTCTCTGCCATATTTATTATTCCCTTTATATTCGACGAGAAGCCAGTCGGGACCTTCATACTAAGCAGGCATTCAAAGAATATTTCCTTCTCTTCATTGGTAAGAGTGTAGCTGGCAGGACCTTCATACTGCTTCGGAGGCATGCCGTCCTTTTCGTGCAAACGTTGCAGGTCCTCCCGTGCCTCAGGTGTATCTTTTGTCTTCCCATACACGCCCAAGAATCCTAGCAGGTTCACGCAAAGGTTCTTCGTCATGTGCGTCACGTCGATCGAAGAGCGGACCTCTAGGTCTTTCCAGTAGGGTAGGTCCCAAAATATAGATTTCTTCTTCCACATGGGTGTGTGCCCCCCAGCGTCACTCGGAACAGCTAGTCGGCCGGGATCCTTTTCAAAGTTTACGTGTAAATCATTGACCATAGCAAGTACGTGATCACCGGTACGCATGGCGGGCTTCTTCCGGTGATCTGCCTTGCCTTTGAAATGCTTGCCTTTCTTTCGACATTGATGGTTGGTCAGAAGAAATCGACGATGGCCCAGGTACACATTCTTCCTACATCTTCCCAGGTATATACTTTCGGTGTCAGCTAACGATGCGTGCATGCGTGGTATCCCTTGTTTGTCAGTCCTGAAAGGTTACTGAGAGCGGGCCAATCGTTGATGGTCACGAACAGCAACGCCTTTAGGTCAAATTCCTCTTGTTTGTGCTCATCCCACGTACGTACACCGTTTTCATTTCACAGCTTTAAAAGTTCTTCAACTAATGGCCTTAGGTACACATCAATGTCGTTGCCGGGTTGCTTAGGGCCTTGGATGAGAACTGGCATCATAATGATCTTCCGCTTCATGCACATCCAAGGAGGAAGGTTATACATACATAGAGTCACGGGCCAGGTGCTGTGATTGCTTCTCTGCTCCCCGAAAGGATTAATGCCATCCGTGCTTAAACCAAACCATACGTTCCTTGGGTCACGTGCAAACTCAGCCCAGTACTCTCTCTCGATTTTTCTCCACTGCGACCCGTCAGCGGGTGCTCTCAACTTCCCGTCTTTCTTACGGTCCTCACTGTGCCATCGCATCAACTTGGCATGCTCTCCGTTTCTGAACAGACGTTTCAACCGTGGTATTATAGGAGCATACCACATCACCTTCGCAGGAACCCTCTTCCTGGGGGCCTCGCCGTCAAGATCACCAGGGTCATCTCGTCTGATCTTATACCGTAATGCACCACATACCGGGCATGCGTTCAGATCCTTGTACGCACCGCGGTAGAGGATGCAGTCATTAGGGCATGCATGTACCTTCTGCACCTCCAATCCTAGAGGGCATACGACCTTCTTTGCTGCGTATGTATTGTCGGGCAATTCGTTGTCCTTTGGAAGCTTCTTCTTCAATATTTTCAGTATCTTCTGAAATCCTTTGTCAGGCACAACATTCTCTGTCTTCCACTACAGCAATTCCAGTACGGTACCGAGCTTTGTGTTGCCATCTTTGCAATTGGGGTACAACCCTTTTTTGTGATCCTCTAACATGCGATCAAACTTCAGCTTCTCCTTTTGACTTTCGCATTGCGTCCTTGCATCGACAATGACCCAGCGGAGATCATCATCATCGGGCACATCGTCTAGTTCCTCTTGATCTTCAGCAGCTTCACCCGTTGCAGCATCATCGTGCACATCGTCTGGTTCCTCTTGATGTTCAGTAGCATCACCGTATTCAGGGGGCACATAGTTGTCATTGTACTCTTCTTCTTCGCTGTCTTCCATCATAACCCCTATTTCTCCGTGCCTCGTCCAAACATTATAGTGTGGCATGAAACCCTTGTAAAGCAGGTGGGTGTGAAGGATTTTCCGGTCAGAGTAAGACTTCGTATTCCCATATATAGGGCATGGACAACACGTAAAACCATTCTGCTTGTTTGCCTCAGCCACTTCGACAAAATCATGCACGCCCTTAATGTACTCGGAGGTGTGTCTGTCACCGTACATCCATTGTCGGTTCATCTGCGTGCATTATATATAATTAAGTGCGTCAAAATCATTACAGAACATCATGAATAGATAATTAAGTGACCAAATTAATAGAAGTTCATCATCACATTAAAAACAAAATACATACATAGTTCTCATCTAACAACATAAAGCTCTACAGAGCATCTAAATTAATTAAACCATACATTGAAACTATGTAAAACATTTCAATGTGAAAACAAATGCGATCATAATCGTAACCAAGATAACAACTGATCCAACGACATAATGATACCAAGCCTCGGTATGAATGGCATATTTTCTAATCTTTCTAATCTTCAAGCGCATTGCATCAATCTTGATCTTGTGATCATCGGCGACATCCGCAACATACAACTCCAATATCATCTTCTCCTCCTCAATTTTTTTTATTTTTTCCTTCAAGAAATTGTTTTCTTCTTCAACTAAATTTAACCTCTCGACAATAGGGTTGGTTGGAATTTCCGGTTCAACAACCTCCTAGATAAATAAAATCTATGTCACGTTGGTCGGCATAATTTTCATAAACAATAAATGAACCAGTAGTTATGAAAAGATAATATATATACCACATCCAAATCATAGACAGGACGAGGGCCAACGCGGGCGGATACCAAAACCATCGCACTATATAAGATGCAATAATAAAAGTAAGAAAATAATACAGGTATCTATCTAAACATACAAGTAAGAATATTTTTCCTTTCAGAAAGAAGATAAGAACAAGAGGCTCACCACGGTGGTGCCGGCGATGAGATCGGCGCGGGTGATCGACGACGGTGAAGACAGGGACGGGGCGTGACGGACCGCTAAACCTAGACAAATATTGAGGAAAATGGAGCTTTGAGGTTGAGCTTGGAGAGGAAAAAGCTTAAGTAGTGTGGCTCGGGCATTCCATTGAACACCTTGTGTGCATAGGAGGTGAGTTAGAGCACCACCAAGCCCTCTCCCCCTCGGCGGCCAAAAAAACAGAGCAGTGTGCTCTGCTCTTACGCGAAGGGGTATATATAGGCACCTCATTGGTCCCGGTTGGTGGCATGAACCGGGACTAAAGGGCAGCCTTTGGCCCCGGTTCAAGCCACCAACCGGGACCAATGGTGGTGGGCCAGGAGCAAGGCCCATTGGTCCCAGTTCGTCCCACCAACCGGGACCAAAATGTCCAGACGAACCAGGACCAATGGCCCACGTGGCCCGGCCGGCCCCCAGGGCTCACGAACCGGGTCCAATGCCAACATGGGTCCCTGTTCTGGACTGAACCGGGACTAATGGGCTGACCCGGCCTGGACCATTGCCTCCTTTTCTACTGGTGTTACTATGATTACGAGTACATGCCACCATCACCGATAGTGGACTTCGTCGCCGACCACCCATTCGCCTTCTTCATAGTCGAGGAGACTTCAGGCACCATTGTCTTCGCTGGGCATGTGCTCGATCCAACCAAGGAAGAGTAGACTCCAGGCATGATCGAGAAAGAATTCCTTATTTAACACCGTTTTAAATTTTGTTTCCTTATTTGACACCAACAAACTTTTTCTTCCTTATCTATCGCCGAGTCTAAATTTTATTTCCTTTATAACACTTTCATCCATTTTCCCGTCTAACACTGTTAAATTGCATGTAAAAAGACACTTTTGCCCTCATGTAATACTCCCTCCGTTTCTTTTGCTTTGCGTATAAGTTTTGGTCAAAGTCAAACTACACAAAGTTTGACCAAATTTATATTAAAAAATATGAACATCTACAATATTTAAACTATATAATATAAAAATACATTTCACGGTGCATCTGAAAATGTTGATTTTATATTGCGAATGTTGATATTTTTTAATATAAAGTTAGTCAAACTAAGCAAAGCTTGACTTTGACCAAACCTTATATGCAGACTAAAAAGAAACAGAGGAAATACTATGAACCAATCGCCTAGCCCGGTCATTTCTAAAAGTGCAATTTATTCGAATATTCGGGTATGTACATTCGCTTGCCGGCCTCATGAGTGCGTCCCGTGAGGCGTCTGCTAATCATCTGGCAAATCATGTTTTAGCGCGCACCCGCGATAGAAAACAGTCGCTCCTAGTCCGTAGGCACATGTAGTGGCGGCAGAGGCCTGTGGCGTGGCATATAAAACAGTATTTCCTGATCCCTACTCACATCCAGTGTGGGCCTGTGGGGGAGGCCTGTGCTGTGCTGCATGTATACGAAGTTTCAAAGGAAAAATCTCAGGCTGGTCACAATGGGCAAGAACATAAGCTAGTAACTTCACACTTCCCTAGACTATGTTACTACCTCCATAGTGGGTAGGAACATCTATGTAGTGTCATGCAACGATGTATTTATTAGGTTATAGACTCATTGTTTCTTGGAGTGTGTGATGTTCCGGTAACTTAGTTAGTTACCACAAGCACCTCTCTCTTCATTAAATACGTGCCACATAAGCAAAGTTGTATTGAAGTGTGTGATGTTACTCCTAAGTTCCTCCCCACTGTGAGCAGCCTCAGTGACTGGCAGCATATGCTTCCATTGCATGCAAAGCCTCACAAAAACAAGCACACACACAGTGGCAGCGCTAGCAGTAGAGAAAGGCAGCCGTTATTCATAGCATGCCGCACTAGTTAAATGCACGGTTGCCAAATTTACAAGTACTTGTAGAATTCAAGTGATTATTGCTAAATTAGAGAAACACATCACGTCAAATTTTATTTTTTTAGAGAAACACATGTCCGTCAGCCCTATAGCCTAGCCTGCAAGAAGTATGTTGCGGTGCAGCGCACTATACCGTCATATTGTACTACAAAGTATATTTTCCCACTAATCAATTGATCAGCCATTGTATGCGGTACATGCATTCCATGAGTAAACTTTTAACCTGCACTTAGAAAAATTGTTCGTGTCTATAAATAAAATTTCCGGTTAAATCAAATAAGCAGGAAAAAACACAAAAATCAATATCATCATCTATTAAAATTTTGGTCACAGTCCACCTGAGGGGCAAAAGGGTCTTTTCAAGTGTCATTTAACACTGTTAAGGCTTAAAATGGACGGAAGTGTTATAAAAGGCATAAAATTTAGACACGGTGTTATATAAGGAAGAAAAGTATTTTCAGTGTCAAATAGGGAAAGAAAATTTAAGACAGTGTTAAATAAGGAATTCTCTCCACGATCAAACCGTGCCGCGTCACTTTTGAGTTTTGGAAGCATCTTACAAAAATTATATGGAAATCACGTGCGACTATATGTTTTGGTCTGAAACTTTACGTAATGGTATTTAGAGGTGTGATGCAAAGTTTTAGTGGCAGTTTTGGAAAGGTGATAATTGCGGTGGCACTTATCTGAATCGGCAAAGTTGAGGTGGCATTTATCTGATTAACACAGTACAATGCAGTTTGCAGATGTTAACTTACACACGCATACACTTACCCTTATGAACGCACACATGCACACAACACCTTCCAAGATGCTGAACCCGCACAATATTTTAAGGTAGACGAAGTCATCATAGATGTCTCTTAGTTGAGGAAAACGCCATTTCCTACCGAGACGCACAAAAATTTGTCATACTACAATCATACATTTGCCGTGATATATAGCATAAAATTGTCATGGTATAGAGAAAAACAATTTCACAAATATAAAGAAAGAAAAGAACCCACATCTATTTCTGTTATGGACGCGAACAAATGAGAGGTGATTGGGCGTTGTCCGCGGACATATAGGAGGGGGTGTCAACGTATGACATTGTGATCAAATTAGGGGGTGAATGTCATTCTCCCAAGTTTAGAAATACTTAAAGGGGTAAGAAAGTGATTAGATTATACTAGAGATCCATTTTTTTCTACAGTCATGTGAACGTGAGCATAAATTCGGTCATTTTTGCACTATTTCGGTTTGGAATGGGGCGGCCGTGTGATGCATGGGTTAGATGGCCGAGTCCCCTATCGGTGTATGCGGACGTATCCACGAATTTTTTGGTGTGTTTAATTTAGGGGATGCTAAACTGGAAATGCCCTAAGAGCGACTCTAGCAGATGCTGCAAAGACACCTTACGTCTCCTCTTAAAATATATTTACGGTACCGCGCTGTATCGAACGGACTTGGTGCCGAAAAACCGTACCATAAAAAATTCATTTCCTCTTCCTCGCACGCCTGCTCCAGCCGGTCGTCTACTCCGGCGACCCTATGGCCGCTGCTGCCCAGCTCCCCTGCCTGCTCTGCGGTTGGCTCGTTTATCATCTCAAAAATCGGCTCGAAAACTGCTTATATGGTTATATGGGGATAATATGCGGTAACCTGAAAAAAATATTCTAAGATCTGCTATTTTAGGGGATCTATTCGGTGCATTTTTTCAGCCTATACTGTAATTTAGAGGTTTGACCACCCTTGCGCGGCATCTGCTGGAGTTGCTCTAAGAGCCTTGTAGTAGAGATTTGGAAACTGTTTTCTCTTGTCCTAGTACAAAGCAAGGTGGAGTGAATAGCAAAAAACTACCACATTACAGGCTGTCGTTCCAAAAAACTACCCTTTTTTTTAATTTTTTAAAAAACTACCACAAAAGTGGTGGGTTGTTCCAAAAACCCCAAATGACCACGTTGTTTAAAATTGATTCGGATTATGACAGCTCGGGTCCACTCGTCAGGTTGACCATTAGCTTTGACCGTTAGGTTGACCATTGACAGATTACGACAGATGGGCCCCTTTATTTATAAAAGGCAATCGGGCCCCTGTAATTTTTTTAAAAAGGCAATCAGGTCCCTGTAATTTAAAAAAAAAAAAAGCAATCCAGTCCCCGCCGGCGAGCTCGTCGCCGGAGCTGACGAAGGGGCCCATGCGCGTCGGCCGGCCTTGCTCCGGCGAGCTCGAGAGCGTGCCTGCTGCTGCATGCGGCGCAGTAGCTACTGCAGGCGATGGAGCTGTCCCTCCCATTGTTCCTGGGCACGGCGACACGAGCTGCTGGGAACCATGACGGCTGCTTCAGCTATTGGGCGCGGCGAGCTCCTGGACCATGGCCGAAGCGCAACAGCGACCTGAGCTCCTGGGCATGGCCGGCGCACGGCGACCCGAGCTCCTGGGCGTGGCGGCCTGAGCTCATGTGGGCATGGCCGGCGAGAGCTTGCTGGGAGGGGGCAGAGGGAGCACCGGAGATGGTCTGGGCAGCGGCGCTGGGTGCAGAAGAATAGACGACGTGGCTCGTGTGCCCCGGTCGTCGGCTATGGTGGCTTCCGGCGGCGGCGCCCCAGATCTGTGCCCTTCACGAACAGACTCGGGAGAGGGAGGGAAGAGGGAGGGCACAGAGGAGTTGACCCGTCTGGGTGGTTTTAACTCGTTTTGTTTTTAATGGACTGGGCGGATGACATGTGGGCCGTAACAATCAACGTTATTGATCTTAATGGTCAATACTTACGAGTGGGCCCCACCCTATCATAAACCTGGTTAACCCCACCCTATCATAAACCTGGTTAACACCTAATAGTTCAGTCATTTGGGTTTTTTGGAACAACCCCCCAATTTTGTGATAGTTTTTTTTGAAAAGAATAGAAAGCAATAGTTTTCTGAAACGATAGTCCATAATGTGGTAGTTTTTTTGCTATTCACTCAAGCAAGGTGCAAGCATGGTTTGCAGTCAAATCATTTCTGTTATGTCTTGACCGTCGACGAAAGCTACAGCGTGGGAATATTTAAAGCAGAGATGCCGACATGATTTTTTGTGTGCGTGTGTATTCTTAAAGACGAGCATCGTAGCCAGAGTCAAGTCAACTCATTCTTGTCTGTGCATCATTCGAGATCTCGTTGGGTTGGTTTCTACAAATCACAAGCTGAGGCTAGCAAGGAAGCGATTCTTCTCTGGAGCTTCATCGTCCCCGGCCGTTTCCTTCTTCTCTTGACTCTTCACAGCTGCTACGGAGGATCCCCCAGGTCAGAGCTTTTAGAAATTGAGAAGCTGCTTAGTTTTCAGATGTTCTTACAGCAACCATGTATGTTTATAGTTTAGTATCCTAGAGATCGGTCCATGCATGTTTAGTCGTGAGGTCGGGTGCCGGCTATGTTGGTTTGGTTCCTCCGGATGCCGACGGTGGTGGAGGTCAAGTCGTGTTCCCCGCTCTCTGTTTTGTGGCTCCATGTCTGGCCGCTCTGTGAGCTGCTGACCGGCGAACGGCGCCCTCTGGCAGCGGGCGAGGGGAGATAGTGGTCTCTCCTCCGGTTGATGGCTTTATTAATTTGAAGTTGGGATGTTTGGCTTTTCTCTGAAACAGATCTGTCTTGCTCTGGTAAACAGGACCTCTGACCATTCATAGCTTGTGCCTTGTAGCAGCTCAGCTCAAAGCTTGTCTTGTTTAATCATCAGAAATGGCGACGGGGGCTAGCGGAGGGCAGCCGAGCGTTCTGAGCACATTACCCAAGGATCTGCCACTAGATTTTCTGAAGACCATCACCGATCAGTTCTCACCAGAGCATATACTCGGTACAGGCGCATTTGGAACTGTTTATATGGTAACCTTGATATCATCAACCGTGCCTTCACATTTTCGTGCCAATTAGATGCCAACATTTGCTGAAAAGGTATGTTTTGAGCTTGAACAGGGGATTGCGCCGGACGGGCAGAAAATTACTGTCAAGAAACTTGCGGGAAACTCGCCAATCGCACGTGACAAACTATTTACTAACGAGGTTCAGAATATTATGGCTCTGCATCATGAGAATGTAGTGAAGTTGGTCGGCTACTGCCATGAAGCACAAAAGAAAGTGGTGCAGAACAATGGAAGATATATTGTTGCAGACATTGTTGAAAGTTTACTCTGCTACGAGTATTTGCCCCAGGGGAACCTTCAGAAGAATCTTTTTGGTATATATATATTTACCATTTTATTTTAAAACAGTATTTGAGTATCTGCATATTCTATTTAGTTTTCAATGCTATACATTGACAAGAAAAGGCAGTAACTAGAGTATAAGTATTGCTGGAAGTTACTATCTTTGAGTACTTACATTATGTAATGTTTCACTTCTTCAGAGGTATCCTGTGTAATGGACTGAGATACACGCTTCAAAATCATCAAGGGGATCTGCCAAGGTTTAGCCTTCCTGCACAGCATTAACATTGTCCATATGGATCTTAAACCTGAGAATATATTGCTGGATGGTAAGATGATCCTGAAAATTGCGGATTTCGGTCTCTCGAGGCTCTTCGGTCAAGAACAAACACGGATGAGAACACAAAATGTTGTTGGATCGTAGTAAGTGAAACTTCAAGTCCGATAACATTTTGTTCCGTCATTATGAAGTGAAGTGCATTTTATTCTCTCCGGCAATACTTACTAAAATCTTTGTTATCAGTGGATACATAGCTCCAGAATATCTATACAAAGGTGAGATCTCCACCAAGTCAGACATATATAGTCTTGGCCTATTAATCTTGGAGACCACCACAGTTGAGAAAAATTGTTCCAACAACGAACCATCTGCGACGCAATTTATAAAAAGCGTAAGAGAAATTATTACTTGATTCTTGAAAGACTGGGGTATATATATATTATCTCCAAGAATCATAATTCTGGTTCTGTACGTAGGTACATGATAACTGGACGGATGAGCACATAGTGTCTCAGTGGCCACATCTTGATAGGGATCGCTTTCAGCAGATAAAAGTATGCATCAAAATTGGACTAGAATGTGTGGAGATCGATCGGCAGAAGAGACCTTCCATAGAAGAGATTGTCAATAGGCTCAACGGACTATGGTCAACTGGAAGTTGAATGCCATATGCGGTATGAAATTACCTGGGCACACAATGGCTTTCTATTGTTATGATTTTGTTGGCCCCTACCTCGATATAATATTGCTCAATGGCCCAGGTCCGAGTTCATTGTTAAAATGATTTTGTTTTATGAGATTGCAGAGGAAACTTTTTATTCCTTTCTCTAATAAAGGACAATCAATTCTGACTAACCTACACTTAACATCTGCAGAACCATTTAGTTCATGCTGCATTTCAGCTGGTGATAACATACGTACACTATATATGAAATTTCAGATATCCAGTTTCCACGGAGCATGAAACTTCGGTCTTTTCAGCAGAGATGTGGAAGATGGAACAACATGCTTCATTGTTGCTACGATGATTTTGAAATAATTCTTTCTGATGTGCGTCATTGTGGATCTTGTTAACAATACTTTCTTTTACCCAACTACGTAGTTGTTTTTTAATGTCAGTACCGATAAGAACACGACTAGGCAGCGGCGCCCCAGGGCTGATTTCCCATGTGGCGTCATATTTCCTCTTCTCTATTTCATGTATGCAACAATATATTGGTGACGTTGTTGGCGGAAGCCGCGTTGGCCATGCCCATCCGGTCCTTCATGAAGTTGACGAGGTTGGTGCTCATGCCGTAGTAGGCCAGCCGCTCGCAGCACTCGCTCGCTGCATGCAACCGATCAAACACCTTGACGCCATGAACACCAGCAAGAACAGAAGCAGAGTGAAGCAGAGCAACACGAACAATGGTGTCGTGTGTATGTGTTCGCACACGAACACGTCGCCGTGTACCTCCAACGTCAAGGGTGATGCACCGCAGCTCACGTCGAAGGAGACCCGCCCGGAAGCGCGGTACGCATGCAATCCGGCGGGTGCTTTTGAGGACCCGAAACCCCACACGCTCGGGAAGGACCCCATCTGGGCGCGCAGCGGCTATGGGCTGCCCTAGGTCGACCTGATCGCCTCTAGGGCCTTGAGGTTCGCCGCCCTGCAACAAGAAAAACTGACGAAGAATGAGGAAAAAGAAGAACTAGGGTTAAGGAGGAAAGATAAAAGGTAAAAAGTGGTAGATGATTTGATCGATTGTGTGTTGTTCAATCGGCGTCACCCCTTAGGTATATAAGAGGCAGCTGGACTTTTCGTGCAAGGAAAAGGCTTGGATTCACGCCCAAAACCCTAGTCAAATTCGGATTGGTTTTGTCCGAACTTTCCAAAATTGTTCGGTTTAAACTGGCTGCACCTTGCGGGTAATTTTTGAGGTGGTAAACAATTTTGGATGGAAACGAGCCCAAAAGCAATCTTGACCGTTTCGACGAGACGAACAACTTTCATTTTGAACGTTTTTTGATCAGAGGTAATCTTGATGGTCAAATCGGTCGCGCAGAACAGACTATTATTCGCGCTACCCATCAGACAGGGTGTCTGGTAGGGCGTGCCAGTTTTTGCCTCCTGACAGGGCTGTATTCTGATGGCTCTAACATTTGCATCTGAGCTCTGATTGGAACGATTTTCATATCAAAATTGATCTTTTCGACGAGACGAAGACAATCCGTGTAGACCATTTTTTCCATTTGAGATCGTCTACGGGGCTTAATCGGCCAAACTAACTCTGAATATAAGATCTTAGTACTTTGAGCATAGTTTCGGCCTTCAAGATGAAATCGGATGGCGATAACCCAAACTTCAAAGATGTTGATATCAACAATACGGAACTCTTTCATGTAGAACACTTCTCCATTTGAGACCATCTTAGATAAGTTCTTAACTGTGCCAAAATCCGGTGTCAACACATGCCCCCTGTTTTTTGGCAAAGCATGTGTGCCAAAAAATAACTTGCACATAGCTTTCTCTAAGGACGATGTCAACACTCCATCGGCCATTTTGCATATTCTTAGGACGATAAGTTTATATGGCCATTTCTTGTGTGAATATTTTGATGCAAGTTTGGTTGAAACTTTCTCAACTTCATTAATACGACTATAAAGTTCAATTCATATGCGTGTCAAAACCATCCATCAATCATATTGTTCACCCTTCTGCTAGGATCTTGCAGATAATCAGTAATTAATTTTCTTGAATCCTTACTTTGCCTGCATAAAAATTTCATTAGTGGCCGAGGTGGTGAGCTCCAATTCGACCTTACCTATGTTGGCAAGAATAAGCATCGGCTATTGATAGACGTGCAATACACCATGACCAACATGGTAGCCATATGTTTGCTATGCCAACCCTCTCCAATTTTTATGCCTAGATATATGATCAATTTTAAAGCAACCCAATGTAAATTTTGCATCGAGACATACCCCAAGATAAACTATAAGTGATTCGTCAAACCATTGATAACCCTTGGATATTTGTTGCACTACTCATGACGAATCACCAAAAGCCGCAATATGTTTAGCACATATGGCAAAAGTTCCAAACGGAATAATATTGCATATTCGGCTTTGATTATTGTTCAATAAATATTTTAAGAGGCATGTGGCTTCACAGAACAGCACTATATGGAGATATAACCGTGATCATTGTTATGAATTCAACTATCAAAACATAATCTCCATAGTTGTAAGTGCATCTAGTGCCCCTTAGTGATTTTGGTGTATTGAAGACTTATAGGTTAAGGGACTAATGCGTTTGTGAGTGTACACATGTCTATAAGTCTATGAGGAGTTTGATATTTACAGAGAAAGTCGACCCCTAAAAATGAATATCTTTGACTGATGATTTTTGTATTCCTGAAGACTCTCATGAAGATTTTGAAAGTGAAGAAATTGGTGTATCCGTGAAGACTTGATATTCATGCGAGGAATATGAAGCTTGAAGACTTTCGTTTTCATATTTTTGTTTTTTCTCTTTCTTGAGTCATAGGAAACACCGTACTGTTAAAGGGGGTCGAGGAAATACTAAGGAAAAAATTTCATGTGATGCTCAACTCAAAATCCTACACCTACTAAACCCTTCGAGTGAAGCCTTTGGAAATCTCATACAGTTCAGTCAATTTCTTCAGTGACAGAGATGAAGTTCTTCTGGTCGCTGAGGAATTTGTTCTGACTGAGGAGTTAGGAATTCGCCAGTGCGGATTGCATACACAGTGAGGAACATGATAGCCCTGAGGAATTTGCGAGTCAAATTTCCGACCGTTGCTGTGTTGCGCGCCAGCTGTCCCAAAATATCTTATCCACCTAACGGTCATATCAGACAAGGGCATTTATGTCTTATCATGTCGGGCTGCTCCCTAGGCTATAAATAGCCGCCCCCTACAACCACTAGCTGGTTGGCTGCTCCGAGAGAAACTGACACTTGTCATTTGAGAGCAACCCGTCCTCCGAGGACTTTGAGCGAAAATCATCGAGTGAGGAAAAACCCCAAACCCAAACACCTACAAACCCAAAGTGATTGAGCATCACTGAAGAGATTGATCCTGCGTGAATATGACGCTTGTTACCTTTGAAGACTGTGCTTCTTCCAGACGGTTAGGCGTCATGGTCTAGAGCATCCAAGAGGAATTGTGGATCGTCGAGTGACCGAGTCTGTGAAGGTTTGGAAGTCGCCTGAAGACTTACCACGAGTGATTGGACGAGGTCTGTGTGACCTTAGTTCAGGAGAATATGGTGAGGACTTGGTGTCCTGAGCTGCGTGCTCAGCGGCTGGGTGTCCGGGACTGTGTGTCCTCGAGTTTAAATACTCAGCCGCTCCAACCAGACGTACAACTGAGACAGCAGTTGGAACTGGTCTACCAAATCATTGTCTTCACCAACCTTACTGGTTCTATTTCCTCAACTCTTTCATTTCCTCATTACTGTGTTGAGTGATTGTTCATATCTGTGTTTGAAGACTTTGACTGAAGACTTTCTCAATTTCCTCAGTTCAGTTACTTCAGTCTGTTTGTCTTCATCTTGTGTTATCCTGTGTTTACGCTTCCTGTACTCTGTGCTTGTCTTCATTTCATCATGATGACTATGTCTATATCCTAGTATGCTTACTTCTGAGTACTTATTCTGCTGCTAGTAGTTCTTCGCTAAGGAATTTCCTCACCGGCAAATTCTTCAGTGAAGAATTCATAAAAATCGCCTATTCACCCCTCCTCTAGTCGATATAACGCACTTTCAATTGGTATCAGAGCAAGGTACTCCCTTGTTCTGTGTGATTTTGGTTTAACCACCTGGAGTTCTAGTTATGTCGACTGCAGGTATGATCATGGTCTCCGTTGGGTGTCCTACCTTCGATGGCACGGACTACCCCTACTGGAAGAATAAGATGTGAATGCATCTTGAAGCAATTGACAACGATCTCTGGTGCGTTATGGAAAATGGTGTTCCCTCAGTTACACCTTCCCTGAATGCTGCTGATGTGAAGAGATTCAAGCAACTCGATTCTCAAGCGAAGAATATCATATGTGGTCATCTGAGTAAAGGGCGGTATGGTAGAGTGAGTGCTTTGGAAACTGCTAAGCTTGTCTGGGATAGGCTCTCCAAAGTAAATGAAGGAGTCTCCACTCAACGTGACTCTCGTGTTGACGTTCTTCGCAATCTCTTCAACCGCTTCAAAAGACTTGACAATAAAAATGTTTAGCAAACCTTTGATCGCCTCACTGACATCTCAAATGAGCTTCAAGAACTTGGCGCCACTGACATCACCGACCATGAGGTGGTGAAGAAATTGCTGAGATCGCAAGATTCCTTACTTGATACTCTGGCACTGATGATACAAGAGTGTGCTGACTACAAGTCACTGGATCCCGCTGATATCCTCGAGAGGCTAAATACTCATGAGTTCCAGCTTGCTGAAAAGAGAGATCTCTATGGTTCAACCTATGGCAAACCACGTGCCCTGAAGGCCAAGGTTGTGTCTGAATCTGAATGTGAAGACTCTGGTAGTAGCCTTGGTGATCCTGAAGAATTGAGCCAGGAGCTAGCACTGCTCGTGAAGAAGTTCCAGAAGTTCTCAAGACGTGGTCGCTTTGGAAAATCCTCAAGGAGCAGTGATTCCTCATCAAGTGACTATAAGGGAAGGCTATGCCACAAATGCAAGAAGCCTGGTCACTACATTCAAGATTGTCCTCAGTGGGACAAGGAATTAAAGAAGAAGAAATACAAGGATTACAGTTTTGATGATGCCAAGATTGTCATATTAAATTAACTTGCTTGTCTGGTTGCAGAATGCCAGTGTATACCACCAGAGGACTTGCTTCATGGTACTTGTGTGAGTTGATGACACTCTTTCCCTATTGTTAACAATTGAATATTCACTCTCGACTAGAGGGGGTGAATGGATGAATATTCACTCTTTCCCGCCACGTGAAGCTCAGCAATGGTGGTATCGGTGACCTTGGAGGCCACCCACCTCCCCTTCACATCCGCGTCAGCCATTGATGCGGCCACGGAAGCTTGGGCGAAGCTGTGGGCTTGAGATTAGAAATGAGAAGGTTTGAGGATTTGGGCGTTGGAGCAAAAGGAGAGCATGGAGTTCGATTTATCCCCACCCTGCTCTTTATAAGTCAGTAAAAGTCGAAGCATCCCTCTTCGGTGCCGTAAAAATCGCCATGTTTCGGCTTACCATACGTTGTGGCCTCATGGGGAGAAGCAATTGATTGATGATATTCCCCAATATGCGGGGCACGATCTCTATTTTTATACGACGTGCTAGTAAGAGGTTTGCCTCGAACCGCGATTCGAATAAGTAATGGCTGACGTATGTCGTGTCAGGGTTGGTGACGCTTTAGTAAAAGGCTGTCAATAACTGACCCCCGAGCTGACCTGCACTGCTTGTCTTTAGGACTAAGCAAGCTTTGTACTTTGGATGAACAACAGTACGCCTTGAGCAGCACATGACTGGACTTACTCGGGTCTCTACCAAAGGGATCCATTAAGACGACTCACGAAGCATCATACCTACCCGAAGTGGAACTTGCCTGCTAAGGCAAAGACAACTCAGACGAAGACATCATCTGAGGAAGATTGTCAACCACAGCTTCGAAGACAAGTTTGAGGGCTACTGACGGTGTCCTAGACTAGGGGGTCCTAGCCCAATCGGGCTAGAGTATGGGTCGGACTGCCAGCCCGTTGAGAAAGCAAGACTCCGAAGGCTCTCAAAGTGCAGTGACCAAAGACTTGGCATGTACTTCAAGCATATTTAGATTCGGCATGTGAATCATTAGATAGTAACCATATGAAACCCTAGCTACGCCTTGGTGCCTATATAACCAGGAGGTTTAGTCCGTAGAGCCAAATCCATCCATACACACATTCATCATACCTAGGGTTTAGACCACAACTTATGATCTGGAGGTAGATCAACTCTGTACTTTGATACCTTCATGATATAAACAAGTGCAGGACATAGGGTTTTACCTCCATCGAGAGGGCCCAAACCTGGGTAAATCCCTTGTGTGTTCTTCTCCTGTTACCCATCGATCCGATCTAACAGCTCGCCCGCCCCCCCCCCCCCTACCCGAGATCTGCCGGTTTTGACACCGACATTGTCACTATTGCAGGAGCAGATGCAGACGTTATGAACGTTTGGCTAGCTCTATATGATGACTACTTGATAGTTTTGTGCACCATGCTTTATGGCTTAGAATCGGGACTTCAAAGATGTTTTGAACATCATGGA
>NC_057801.1:50557708-50567677 GCF_018294505.1 Triticum aestivum | reverse complement strand
TGCTGCACAGAAGAATTATGTCCTTAATGCACCGCTAGGTGACAGACCTATTGCAGGAGCAGATGCAGACGTTATGAACGTTTGGCTAGCTCAATATGATGACTACTTGATAGTTTTGTGCACCATGCTTTATGGCTTAGAATCGGGACTTCAAAGATGTTTTGAACATCATGGACCATATGAGATGTTCCAGGAGTTGAAGTTAATATTTCAAGCAAATACCCGAGTTAAGAGATATGAAGTCTCCAACAAGTTCTATAGCTAAAAGATGGAGGAGAATCGCTCAACTAGTGAGCATGTGCTCAGATTGTCTGGGTACTACAATCGCTTGAATCAAGTGGGAGTTAATCTTCCAGATAAGATAGTGATTGACAGAATTCTCTAGTCACCATCACCAAGTTAGTAGAACTTCGTGATGAACTATAGTATGCAAGGGATGAAGAAAAAGATTCCCGAGTTTTTCATGATGATGAAATCGATGAAGGTAGAAATCAAGAAAGAACATCAAGTGTTGATGGTTAACAAGGCCACTAGTTTCAAGAAAAGGGCAAAGGGATAGAAGGGAACTTCAAGAAGAACGGCAAGCAAGTTGCTGCTCAAGTGAAGAATCCCAAGTCTGGACCTAAGCCTGAGACTAAGTGCTTCTACTGCAAAGGGACTGGTTACTGGAAGCAGAACTACCCCAAGTATTTGGCGGATAAGAAGGATGGCAAAATGAACAAAGGTATATTTGATATACATGTTATTGATGTGTACTTTACTAGTGTTTATAGCAACCCCTCGGTATTTGGTACTGGTTCAGTTGCTAAGAGTAGTAACTCGAAACGGGAGTTGCAGAATAAACAGAAACTAGTTAAGGGTGAAGTGACGATGTGTGTTGAAAGTAGTTTCAAGATTGATATGATCATCATCGCACACTCCCTATACTTTCGGGATTAGTGTTGACCTAAATAAATGTAATTTGGCGTTTGCGTTGAGCATGAATATGATTTGATCATGTTTATTGCGATACGGTTATTCATTTAAAGTTATAGAATAAATTGTTATTCTGTTTACATGAATAAAACCTTATATGGTTACACACCCAATGAAAATGGTTCATTGGATCTCGATCGTGGTGATACACATATTCATAATATTGAAACCAAAAAAATGCAAAGTTAATAATGATAGTGCAACTTATTTGTGGCACTGCCGTTTAGGTCATAATGGTGTAAAGCGCATGAAGAAACTCCATGCTGATGGGATTTTGGAATCACTTGATTATGAATCACTTGATGCTTGCGAACCATGCCTCATGGGCAAGATGACTAAGACTCCGTTCTCCGGAACAGTGGAGCGAGCAACTGACTTATTGGAAATAATACATACTGATGTATGCGATCCAATGAGTGTTAAGGCTCGCGGCGGGTATCGTTATTTTCTGACCTTCATAGATGATTTGAGCAGATATGGGTATATCTACTTGATGAAACATAAGTCTGAAATAGTTGACAGGTTCAAAGAATTTCAGAGTGAAGTGGAAAAATCATCGTGACAAGAAAATAAGGTTTCTACGATCTGATCGCGGAGACAAATATTTGAGTTACGAGTTTGGTCTTCAATTAAAACAATGTGGAATAGTTTCACAAATACATGCCACCTGGAACACCACATCATAATGGTGTGTCCGAACGTCATAACCGTACTTTGTTGGATATAGTACAATCTATGATGTTTCTTACCGATTTACCAATATCGTTTTGGGATCATGCATTAGAGACAGCTGCATTCACGTTAAATAGGGCACCATCTAAATCCGTTGAGATGACACTATATGAACTGTGGTTTAGCAAGAAACCAAAGTTGTCATTTCTTAAAGTTTGGGGCTGCGATGCTTATGTGAAAAAGTTTCATCCTGATAAGCTCGAACCCAAATCGGAGAAGTGCGTCTTCATAGAATACCCAAAGGAAATTGTTGGGTACACCTTCTATCACAGATCCGAAGGCAAGATATTCGTTGCTAAAAATGGATCCTTTCTAGAGAAGGAGTTTCTCTCAAAAGAAGTGAGTGGGAGGAAAGTAGAACTTGATAAGGTAATTGTACCTTCTCCCTTATTGGAAAGTAGTTCATCACAGAAATCTTTTCCTGTGACTACTACACCAATTAGTGAGGAAGCTAATGATGATGATCATGTAACTTCAGATCAAGTTACTACCGAATCTCGTAGGTAAACCAGAGTGAGATCCGCACCAGAGTGGTACGGTAATCCTGTTCTGGAAGTCATGTAACTAGACCATGATGAACCTACGAACTATGATAAAGCGATGATGAGCCCAGATCCGCGAAATGGCTTGAGGCCATGAAATCTGAGATGAGATCCATGTATGAGAACAAAGTGTGGACTTTGGTGAAGTTGCCCGATGATCGGCAAGCCACAGAAAATAAATGGATCTTCAAGAGGAAGACAGACGCTGATAGTAGTGTTACTATCTACAAAGCTAGACTTGTCGAAAAAAGGTTTTTGACAAAGTTCAAGATGTTGAATACAATGAGATTTTCTCACTCGTATCGATGCTTAAAAGTCTGTCCGAATCATGTTAGCAATTGCCACATTTTATGAAATCTGGCAAATGGATAAACAAAACTGCATTCCCTAATGGAGTTATTAAAGAAGAGTTGTATGTGATGCAACCAAGAGGTTTTGTCGATCCTAAAGGTGTTAACAAAATGTGCATCTATGGACTGGTGCAAGCATCTCGGAGTTGGGATATACGCTTTGATAAGTTGATCAAAGCATATAGTTTATACAGACTTGCAGTGAAGCCTGTATTTACTAGAAAGTGAGTGGGAGCACTACAGCATTTCTGATAAGTATATGTGAATGACATATTGTAGATCGGAAATAATGTAGAATTATTCTGCAAAGCATAAAGGAGTGTTTGAAAGGAGTTTTTCAAAGAAAGACCTCGGTGAAGCTGCTTACATATTGAGCATCAAGATCTATAGAGATAGATCAAGACGCTTGATAAGTTTTTTCAATGAGTACATACCTTGACAAGATTTTGAAGTAGTTCAAAATGGAACAGTCAAAGAAAGAGTTCTTGCCTGTGTTACAAGGTGTGAAAGAGTAAGACTCAAAACCCGATCACGGCAGAAGATAGAAAGAGAATGAAAGTCATTCCCTATGCCTTGGCCATAGGTTCTATAAAGTATGCCATGCTGTGTACCAGATCTATTGTATACCCTGCACTGAGTTTGGCAAGGGAATACAATAGTGATCTAGGAGTAGATCACTGGACAGCGGTCAAAATTATCCTTAGTGGAATAAGGATATGTTTCTCGATTATGGAAGTGACAAAAGGTTCGTCGTAAAGGGTTACGTCGATGCAAGTTTTGACACCGATCTGGATGACTCTAAGTCTCGATCTAGATACATATTGAAAGTGGGAGCAATTAGCTAGAGTAGCTCCGTGCAGAGCATTGTAGACATAGAAAATTGCAAAATACATAACGGATCTGAATGTGAAAGACCCGTTGACTAAGATTCTCTCACAAGCAAAACATGATCGCACCTTAGTAATCTTTGGGTGTTAATCACATAGCGATGTGAACTAGATTACTGAATCTAGTAAACCCTTTGGATGTTGGTCACATGGCGATATGAACTATGGGTGTTAATCACATGATGATGTGAACTATCGATGTGAATCACATGGTGATGTGATCTAGATTATTGACTCTAGTGCAAGTGGGAGACTGAAGGAAATATGCCCTAGAGGCAATAATAAAGTTATTATTTATTTCCTTATAATCATGATAAATGTTTATTATTCATGCTAGAATTGTATTAACCGGAAACATAATACATGTGTGAATACATAGACAAACAAAGTGTCACTAGTATGCCTCTACTTGACTAGCTCGTTAATCAAAGATGGTTATGTTTCCTGACCATGAACAATGAGTTGTTATTTGAGTAACGAGATCACATCATTAGTTGAATGATCTGATTGACATGACCCATTCCATTAGCTTAGCACCTGATCGTTTAGTATGTTGCTATTGCTTTCTTCATGACTTATACATGTTCCTATGACTATGAGATTATGCAACTCCCGTTTACCGGAGGAACACTTTGGGTACTACCAAATGTCACAACGTAACTGGGTGATTATAAAGGAGTACTACAGGTGTCTCCAATGGTCGATGTTGGGTTGGCGTATTTCGAGATTAGGATTTGTCACTCCGATTGTCGGAGAGGTATCTCTGGGCCCTCTCGGTAATACACATCACATAAGCCTTGCAAGCATTACAACTAATATGATAGTTGTGAGATGATGTATTACGGAACGGGTAAAGAGACTTACCGGTAACGAGATTGAACTAGGTATTGGATACCGACGATCGAATCTCGGGCAAGTAACATACCGATGACAAAGGGAACAACGTATGTTGTTATGCGGTCTGACCGATAAAGATCTTCGTAGAATATGTAGGAGCCAATATGGGCATCCAGGTCCCGCTATTGGTTATTGACCAGAGACGTGTCTCGGTCATGTCTACATTGTTCTCGAACCCGTAGGGTCCGCACGCTTAAGGTTACGATGACAGTTATATTATGAGTTTATGCATTCTGATGTACCGAAGGTTGTTCGGAGTCCCGGATGTGATCACGGACATGACGAGGAGTCTCGAAATGGTCGAGACATAAAGATTGATATATTGGAAGCCTATGTTTGGACATCGGAAGTGTTCCGGGTGAAATCGGGATTTTATCGGGTTACCGAGAGGTTACCGGAACCCCCCGGGAGCCATATGGGCCATCATAGGCCTTAGTGGAAAGGAGAAAGGGGCAGCCCAAGGGGGCTGCGCGCCTCCCCCTTCCCCTAGTCCTATTAGGACTAGGAGAGGTGGCCGGCCACCCCTCTCCCTCTTTCCCCCTTGGGAATCCTAGTTGGAATAGGATTGGGGGGGAGTCCTACTCCCGGTAGGAGTAGGACTCCTCCTGCGCCTCTCTCTCTTGGCCGGCGCCCCCTCCCCCCTTGGCTCCTTTATATACTGAGGTAGAGGCACCCCAAAGACACACAAGTTGACACAAGTTGATCCACGTGATCTATTCCTTAGCTGTGTGCGGTGCCTCCTGCCACCATATTCCTCGATAATACTGTAGCGGAGTTTAGGCGAAGCCCTGCTGCTGTAGTTCATCAAGATCGTCACCACGCCGTCGTGCTGACGAAACTCTTCCCCGACACTTTGCTGGATCGGAGTCCGGGGATCGTCATCGAGCTGAACGTGTGCTCGAACTCGGAGGTGCCGTAGTTTCGGTGCTTGATCGGTTGGATCGAGAAGACGTACGACTACTTCCTCTACGTCGTGTTATCGCTTCCGCAGTCGGTCTGCGTTGGGTACGTAGACAATACTCTCCCCTCGTTGCTATGCATCACATGATCTTGCGTATGCGTAGGAATTTTTTTTTGAAATTACTACGAAACCCAACAGTCATGTCAAGCCGGGTCCTCTGTCATATGGATGCTAGCATCACAATCATATAAGTGAGCCAAAAGATGCAGACGGTCCCAGCCAAGATAAAGGCGGCAGCTGTGGGTTACCATGCGTGAGGCCGCAAAGCGATATGGTGTGTTATATGTTAGATCGGTATGACTTACTCCCTCCTTCCATCTATATAGGGCCTAATGTGTTTTTCGAGGCTAACTTTGACCAAGTGTTAGAGCAATAATATATGACATGCAAGTTACATAAAGCATACCATCAAATTCGTATATGAAGGAAGCTTTCAATGATATAATTTTCACATTATACATCTCATGTATTATTAATCTTATCAATAGTCAAAGGCGGTCTTGAAAAATGCATTAAGCCCTATATAGATGGAAGGAGTGAGTAGGATTGGGGTCCGACAACGGAGTCTGAGCCACTGGATTCCGGACGAAATCCGCAGCGTTGTCCCTACCCCGGCCTCCCGGGTGGAAACCGGCGGCGGTGGTGAGAGTGAGCCGCGTAGGGAGGCGCCGAGGCTCCCAACCGCGGTGGCGCGTGGGTCTGCATGGTGGAGCGGCAGGAAGTGCGGCGGCGTTGGTGGTGGAGAGGGAGCGAGCATCGCCTATTGCATGCCACCTCGGGCTTGCCTCGAAGCACTCCCTTTCAAAAATACTCCCTCCGTTCTAAATTACTCGTCGCTGAAATGGATGTATCTAGAACTAAAATACATCTAGATACATCCATACGTGTGACAAGTAATTCGGGACGGAGGGAGTAATAATTAAGGGAGACTTTGAGGATTTCCTCAACAACAAAAGAAGAAGAAGAAGATTACCCGCAAAAAAAAAAGAAAAAGAAGAAAATGATGCTGACGGCTGGGAAAAAGAAAAAGCGCAAGCGAATTGGTGATATTCTGCGATGATGGTCGTTGCAGTAGCTAGCTTAGCTATGCTAGCATGCTCCGTCAACGGCTAAAGAATGGTGGCCGGAATCTTTGTTGTTGTGCATGAGAGAGCGTGCCATGCATTGCATGCCGTAGCAGTAGTCGCGTGCCACGAGGCGGACGCCACTAGGGGTAGCAGCAGGCGGGCAGGGGCCGGCCACAGTCGCTGACCGTATGCCAGGCGCCCGTGCGCGTGCGCATGGATGTCGATGGATTGGAATCGGGTCCGAAACCACGGCCAGATGCATGCGCGCGTGGGTATACGCTGCTGCGTCTGTAATTTTTCTTTACACACCGTGTCCGTGTGTGCGCGATGGCCCGTGCGTCGTCGATCGCGTGGAAGGAAACGCAAGGCAAGGTCGTCGTCGGCGTCCTTGTCACCGCCGTCAATTTCCTTCTGCCTTTCCGCTACCCGATCCGCCCACTCGCTGTCGTTGGATCCCGCAGAATTGATCGGACAAAAAAGAGGAAGAATAGTAGAGTAGGAGGAGCCGAGGAAGAAGATTGGGTCCTCACCCCAAGGAGGAATTAATAGTACTAGTAAAACGGCGCCGTAGACCTCACGCCCATCCGTCCGTGTACAGTACTCCCTTCGTCCTAAAATACTTGTTATAAAAATTGATCGAGATACATCTATCTCTACGACAAGTATTTCCGGACGGAGGTAATACATGACACAGGATCCCCTGTCTACGTCCGGTAGGACTACTAGTAGTAGACTAGCGCGCGTACGCTACCAATCAATCAAACCAAACCGGAGCGGAAACGAAAGAGCCGCGCGTTCACTTTTCGGTGGTTTGGTTTCGCTGGCTGTCATTTTCAGGTTTATGCCGTGCGGGCTGTCTGGTTCTCGTGTGCCTGCTTATTACGGAGTAGTAGTACTCCCTCCGTTTCAAATTACTCGTCACGGAAATGGATGTATCTAAAACTAAAATACATCTAGATACATCCATATCTGCGACAAGTAATTCGGAACGGAGGGAGTAGTTTTTAGCTGGGCAAGTGTCCTGACCAGACCTGACCTGTCTATAAATACGGGCGGGTCAGAGCAGGTGCCTCCAAATCCAAAGGTGGCTGTGGCTCACACTGTCACACACACACACAGAGAGGGACAAGAGACAGCGAGTCAGAGACCGAGGGAGGGGGAGCTGAGACCAGGCCAGAGGGAATCGCGCGCGCGGGCCGGGCGACGACTGAGGCGGAGATCCCTTCCGGCCGGACTCGACCCCCGGCCGGCCGGCCGCCGCCGCTCGTCCACACCGACCGTAACATCGACCAGCAGAGGTACGTACGCCGACGGCCGCGGCGGGGCTCCTCTCCCGCTCCCCCCTCCCCCTCCCCTGCAGTAATCACGCATGCATGCAGGCCCATGGCTGGCTACATCCATCTCATCTTCCCTCAACGGCGTCTTTCTGTGGTCAGTCTTGTGTCTATAGCAGAGAAATCTCGTGGTGACTTTTCGATCCTGAGATTCGAGATCGCCATTCAGATGGGTCGACGCAGGTCATAGTATTAATCATGCGGCGGCGCCACCATTTCTGTCCATACATTCAGTCAGGAATCCGTCATAGTACTGACTGAACCAGCCCCCCTTGGCTCGATCGTCAACCCTTGCGCCCGCAAATGGCGAGAAATTATTAACCAAGTCAAGCCTGTAAGGGCTGGCAACAATCCGCATGCATGCATGCCCAACAAACCCTCTACTGTAGTAGCCATGGTGATCAGCACACGGAGAGTGACAGTTGGGCCGTATATATGCAGGCTACCAAATTGATTGGACATAGCGGGAGGCTTAATTATTTACTTTGGCGGGGCAGCAGTTCCTAATCTACGACGGGCAACTTTGCCAAGTACTGGGCCAACCTGATGGCGAAGGTCGATGGGACTGGTGGTGGTTTTTGTGATTTCGCTCGCCATGCCACAGGCATGGCGGCGGTGATGTCGGGCCTTGGCAACAACTTACACAGGTCAGAGCTCCTCTGGTCCCTGCCCCCCTTGCTGTGAGCACATGGCCATTGCTACTGTTTTGGCTTGCTAAATATTGCTAGATGTCTCGTGATCAGCACACGGAGAGTGACAGTTGGGTATATATATGCAGGCTACCAAATTGATTGGATATAGCGGGAGGCTTAATTATTTACTTTGGCAGGCAGGCAGCAGTTCCTAATCTACGAGGGCCGGTCCGCCTGTCACGAAAATAGCTGTTCTAGCTGCCTGGATTTGGTTTCTTCCGGCTGTTTGTGCGTCCGCCCCGTGATTCCTCATATTCTAGATACTTTCAGTAGTTCACACTGTCAGTTGCTTAATGCTTAGGACTGACGATGATGCCAAGCCAAAGACTATCCATCTATCCGCAAGAGATTGCTCATGATCGAAACCACGTTGGTTTTCGACTGGAAGAGTCCTGCCATCACCATCAACGGAAAAGTATTACTTCCTTCATTCCATAGTGTTGTCCGTATAGATTTTCTGAAAAGTCAAACTTTATAAGCTTTGACAAAATTTATATAAAAAACTATTTATATCTGCACCACCAGATATATAAAATATGAATTCTACATCTTATGATTAATTTAATGATATATTTTTGGCATTCTAGTTGTAAATGTTTTCATGCACAAACTTAGTTAAAGTTTGAGAGGTTTAACTTTTTGAAAAAAAAATCTATATGCACTGTATTGTGAAACGGAAGGAGTATGTGCGTGTGGGCAGTTTTGTTCCCGGGAGGTCGATGTCACGGACACGGGGCACACGGACTAGTCAAACTCATAGTCATAGGTCATACATCTCCAATCAAGCACTCAGTCGACCAATAATTAACCATGTGTCATGTGAACACGCGATACGCAATCCCTGGGGACCCGCTGCATTGTCACGTTTCTGGGCCAGAGCTTAGGAGTCCATGGCACGGCACGGCATGGCACGGAGACGCAGAGCCATGGTGCTGTTCTCGCGGTGGGAAACCAGCGAGCGAACGAGTTTTTTTTTTTTAGAATCTCGCAAAGCTTTATTACTGAATAAGTATGTTCATGGGTACAAAGACAAGGTCGCCGGGCTGGCCGAGCCAGGTGTGACGGCCAAAACCTAAAGATAAAGCATATTTTGCGAGATTATAGGCCTCCGTATTGGAGGTCCTATACTCATGACTAAACGAACATGAAATAAAGGTAGCAACTCTAGCCTTGATCTCCTGGACAATAGCACCAAAATTTGCTAGGCTTCCTTCCCTAATCGCATCAATCGCCACCTTGCAATCCGAGGCCACCATAATTTGGTTAAGATAGAGATCCTCTGAGAGTGCTAAAGCCTCCCGAATGGCTAGTGATTCGAGCACCTTGAGGGAGCTGGTTAAGAGCGGAGTGAGATCCCTTGGACCGGATTTGATCCCCGCCAATTGAGCCAAGGTCGTTTTGCTTCGCATGTAGTCTATGTTGAAAGACTTATATTTAGGATCGGAGGTAGCACGTAGTAGTAACGGATTTCCCCTTCGTACTAAGCACACAGACATAGACCCACCCATCCATGGCCTCGCCGACCAACGAGA
>NC_057801.1:50549641-50557409 GCF_018294505.1 Triticum aestivum | reverse complement strand
AGAGAGAGAGAGAGAGAGAGAGAGAGAGAGAGAGAGAGATAGATCTTGCCTGGAGCTGGAGGTGCCTTCAAATTCTTCAGTTCAGTTTTGAGATTGCGTACCTTAACCATCCCACCCTCGATGGATCACTGTCAGACTATAGCATCCCTCATGCTCTAGACACCGACGCAGATGCCATGACTTAAGCGCCTCTGACTTTGGGTGAATGACATGTGGGCCCACGTGCTACATACGTGCTCAGAGTCAGTACTACGTTAGTCACCGAAATCCCAGTCATACTAGCCAGTTGAGTTCACACGGCCAGCTATTGCTGAAGATTAGTAGGTGAAGGCGAAGCCAAAGGGTATCTTATCTATCTGCAAGAGATGGGATTGCTCATAATCTTAACCACGTTGGCTTTGACCGGAAGATTCGTGTGGTCACCATCATCAACGGAAGAGTAGGAGTACTCTAGTTTTCAGATATCTGCGACTGCGAGAGTAGTACTAGTACTCCCTCCGTTCCATATTAGTTGTCGCTCAAACAGATGTATCTAGCACTGAAATACGTCTAGATACATCCGTTTCAGCGACAACTAATATGGAACCGAGGGAGTACGTGTCAGGGACTTACTTAATCCAATCAAACGAATTAGCTTTGAGATACGTGTTTGTTAATCAGATGTCACGTGAAGACGCGGTACGCAATCCCGGGGGGCCCTGCCCGGCGTCACGTTTTTGGGACCGGAGCTTGGGAGTCCGAGCCACGGAGACGCATGCAGTAGTACTAGTATGTGTGGGTCGTTGTCGCGGTGGGAAACCAGGCACCCAACGAGCGAGCCGGCGGGGCACATCTCGCCAGGCGCCGGTCTCGCGGTGCGCGTCGTCGTCTCGTCTCCTCTCTGGCTATAAATATCGGCCGGGTCGGAGCAGCAGCCTCCAAAGCCAAATCCCAAAGCCAAAGCCAAAGGTGGCTCGCCCACAGTCTCACACATACGGAGTGACAGATACAGACCGGGCGTGCGAGGGAGGGAGGAAGGGAGCTCGGAGGAAGCAGAGGGATCCCATCCACTCCGGCGGTGCCAAGGTACGTAATGGGTACAGATTCCGCCTCCGCCCAGTAGCAGTAGGTCGTAGAGTACTTGTCACACAGGCCCGCTGTCGTTGGTGTGACAAATGTGCGTGCATATCAATCACGCGCCGCCGTTGGTGTTCATCTGAGTTCATCCCCTCCTCCGTGCACCGCCACGTACGACGTCGGCCAGATGCAGAAGCCAGTTGTCGACGGAGCTCAACGTCTTCGGACGGGAGCGGCAAGAGTATACTGATATTTCTTGCCTCTTGTCGTGGACGGGCGCAGAGGCAGCGAACTGGCACTTCCTTCTCGCCGCCGCGCCGTGGGAACGAAAGAGCGCCCAGCACACACCGCTCACTTCTTGGCTGGCCTCTCGTTCTCGCCCCGGAGCATGCACGTCGGCGTCACGCTGTCACTGTTGCGTGCGCCTTATTTCTGTCTCACTCCTTCCTTGTTCAAGTATACCAGCAGCATCAGTAGTGGAATTAATTATGTGGTCTTCCACTGAGCTGAGCTAATCAAACATCTAACCATGACACCAGCTAATCATACCGTGTGTGTGTGTGTGTGTGAAAGAGCTAGCGTGATCACACCCACGCACGCAGCCTTCGGTGGCATTATATACCCGGCTTTACAAAAAAAAAAATCACGCTGCGCACCTCTCCAGACCGCAGCAATAGCAATAAAAGTATTCTTTTTTTAACATTAGCAATAGAAGTATTCGATATGCGTATAATAGTAGTGTAGTCTGAATTTGGTAGTCTGCGCAGCACACATGCATGAGGTCTGTCAGTCGGAGTATCTAGACAAATTTAAGACAAAAATTTTAAGAGGAAGGAATATGATTTTTTTTATGATTTTCCTGTTCATATGATTTTGGCCCATGCTTATCATTGGTACGAGCTCATTTGACAGTAGCATCATCTCTATCATCCACGAGAGTGGGCAGCCGCTTAAACAAAGTCAACAACAATGGTTTTAACAAGATGCTCTGATGATGATTCCCCATAGCCCCACACCACGCACCCCACCCCAAGAGGGCAAGAGGGAAGATCGATCGGAATCGGATCAGTGTGGCCACCTCTCTCCGCCACCGGATTCAGCTCCTGCACAGCACATGTTGGCCGTCCCCATCCGTGGATGCAGCCGGACACATGAGCCGCCATTGTTTCATGACGGAGAAGAAGATCCTTCCCCTTCCTCTTCCCCGTCCCCTCCCCACGCGCAGCCAAAGCACCCGTCGTCTTTCTTTCTTTCTACTCCTTCCGTTCACGTCTAGATACATCTGTTTGAGCGACAACTAATATGGAACGGAGGGAGTAGTCGTGAAAAAGTAGGTAGGTGGGTAGATAGGTGGCAGTCCTTCCTTTGCCGTCCTCTCCTCTCCTCCTAGCTAGAGCTCGCGCGAGATATCTCACTTCTCCTTTGCCTGCTCATGCTCATCTCGCCCGACTCGCGTCGTTTTCCGATGGATGCCACAGCGGCCTGAGCAGGTATGGTATGTGTGTAGTTCCAACGAGAATCCCTCCCTCTTTCTTCCCGATCCTTCCTTCCACGCCCGTCCATGAATCCCGTGATTTGATTTGATTCTTCCATGCCCTGGATTGGATGGATGAACGAATCTGTGCTGAATCTGGTGCCTGCCTGCTTCACTCTGAGAGGCTCATGAGACTCACTGACCACACAGTCTCTAGCTCTGCAAATCCCCCGTTAGAAGTTTCAAATCAGCATATCAGTTATGCACTGGCCGCAGCCCGATTTGGGTCTAAAGCGGAGGCTGTCGCGCCTTACTAGTTTCTTTCTGCTCCCATGATAGTCTGTCTGTCTGTTCTTGATTTGCAATTAACGCCATTCCCATTTCTTCCAGGTTTTATTACAACCTTCACCCTAGTCATGTTCAACAACAATCTGTCCACAATTGCATCTGCACCGCACTGTTAATCACTGTCGATAACAAAAACCTTGCAGGAAGCTGTTCCTCTGAGCCGCTGCAGCGCGTAGCCTGACTGAGCAGCGAGAGACAAGCAGCAAGGTCAGCAGCCATGGGGGAGGTCGCGGCGGAGCTGTACACCCAGGATGGCACCATCGACATCAAGGGCAACCCGGCCCTCAAGAAGGACACCGGCAACTGGCGCGCATGCCCCTACATCCTCGGTACGCACTCGCACGACTCCATTGCTGCTCTGTTTTCATGCTCTGCTTCTGTTCATGGCGTTCATGGCGTCATCAAGCTGTTTGATTGATGGGTTGCATGCAGCGAACGAGTGCTGCGAGCGGCTGGCCTATTACGGCATGAGCACCAACCTCGTCAACTTCATGAAGGACCGGATGGGCATGGCCAACGCCGCCGCCGCCAACAACGTCACCAACTGGGGCGGCACCTGCTACATCACGCCGCTCATCGGCGCCTTCCTCGCCGACGCCTACCTCGGCCGCTTCTGGACCATCGCCTCCTTCATGATCATCTACATCTTCGGCCTCGGCCTGCTCACCATGGCCACCTCCGTGCACGGCCTCGTGCCCGCCTGCGCCTCCAAGGGCGTCTGCGACCCCACGCCGGGCCAGTCGGCGGCGGTCTTCATCGCGCTCTACCTCATCGCGCTCGGCACCGGCGGGATCAAGCCATGCGTGTCGTCGTTCGGGGCCGACCAGTTCGACGAGCACGACGACGTGGAGCGCAAGAGCAAGAGCTCGTTTTTCAATTGGTTCTACTTCTCCATCAACATCGGCGCGCTGGTGGCCTCGTCCGTTCTGGTGTACGTGCAGACGCATGTCGGGTGGAGCTGGGGCTTCGGCATCCCCGCCGTCGTCATGGCCATCGCCGTCGGCAGCTTCTTCGTCGGCACGCCGCTCTACAGGCACCAGCGCCCCGGCGGCAGCCCGCTCACCCGGCGCAGGTGCTCGTCGCCGCCACGCGCAAGCTCGGCGTCCCCGTCGACGGGTCGGCGCTGTACGAGACCGCGGACAGGGAGTCCGGCATCGAGGGCAGCCGCAAGCTGGAGCACACGGAGCAGTTCAGGTTCCTCGACAAGGCGGCCGTGGAGACGCAGGCGGACAAGACGGCCACCGGGCCGTCGCCGTGGCGGCTGTGCACAGTGACGCAGGTGGAGGAGCTCAAGAGCGTGGTGCGGCTGCTGCCCATCTGGGCGAGCGGCATCGTCTTCGCCACGGTGTACGGGCAGATGAGCACCATGTTCGTGCTGCAGGGCAACACCCTGGACGCCTCCATGGGGCCCAAGTTCAAGATCCCCTCCGCCTCCCTCTCCATCTTCGACACCCTCAGCGTCATCGCCTGGGTGCCAGTCTACGACCGCATCCTCGTCCCCGCCGTGCGCTCCGTCACCGGCCGGCCCCGCGGCTTCACCCAGCTCCAGCGCATGGGCATCGGCCTCGTCGTCTCCATGTTCGCCATGCTCGCCGCCGGCGTGCTCGAGCTCGTCCGCCTCCGCACCATCGCGCAGCGCGGCCTCTACGGGGAGCACGACGTCGTGCCCATCTCCATCTTCTGGCAGGTGCCGCAGTACTTCATCATCGGCGCCGCCGAGGTGTTCACCTTCGTGGGCCAGCTCGAGTTCTTCTACGACCAGGCGCCCGACGCCATGAGGAGCATGTGCTCCGCGCTCTCCCTCACCACCGTCGCCCTCGGGAACTACCTCAGCACGCTCCTCGTCACCGTCGTGGCCAAGCTCACCACCAGGGGAGGCAAGCAAGGGTGGATCCCCGACAACCTCAACGTCGGCCACCTCGACTACTTCTTCTGGCTGCTCGCCGCCCTCAGCCTCCTCAACTTCGCCGTCTACCTCCTCATCGCCAGCTGGTACACCTACAAGAAGACCGCCGGAGATGATCACCCAGACGCCATAGCCAAAGGGGGAGCTCATGATTGATGCACATGACCAGTAAATAAGTGAGTGACTATGTCTGCGGTTGGTGTATGAATGTTGAAAGCAGAAGAAGAAAGCAAGGATTGAGAGTTCGGATAGGTGAAATTAAGGGAGGACAATGAAATGCATGGTGTGATTTGTGACTTCAAGATTCAGGAGTGTTGCCTTGTTGATTAATATACTAGTGTCTTGGAAAAATCTGGCAGAAAAATGTTAAGATGTTATGTACTCCCTCCGATCTCATAATGTAAATAGTGTCAAAAAAAACGTCTTGCATTATGAGATGAGTAGTACTTAGGCCAACTCCACCGCGCGATCCCAAACGGATGTCCGTTTTGTCCGGATTCTATCCGTTTGGACAGCGGATGGGGTCATGTCTGGCCTGTCTTGGGATGCGGTGGCCGTGCGCCCAGCACGCTACCGCATCCTTTATCCCATCCTGTCCGCGTCTATTTTAAAAAAGCAACGTTTCAAATGCCAAGCCCTAGTTCACGGTCCCAGTTCATCACGCCGGCAACAAAGCCAGCGGCCTACACGTCCATCGCCGGCATCAGCCAGCGGCCGGCAACACAGCCAGCCTCCAAAATGAATGGTTGTCCTCGCCGGCAACACAGCCAGCGGCCGGCAACACAGCCGGCCTTCAAAATGAATGTTTTTCTCGCCGGCACACAGCCAGCGGCCCAGCGGACGGGCGGCACCCATGCCAGCCTCCAAAAAAACAGCCACGACCGATCAGACGACCTAGTTCAGCCGTCGGCGTCGGGCATCTCCTTCTGCCTGGCCTCGAACCAGGCCCTCGTCTTCTCGCTCATCTTCGACAAGTCCACGCTCATGATCGCAAGGGCCACCTCCTTTGCTTTGGTGGCGGCATTGGTGGCCTTGATGTCGAGCTGCCTTTGCCTGGCCTTGACGTTGTCGGCCTCGATGTCGAGCTGCCTTTGCCGGGCCACCTCCTCCATGTCGAGCCGGCGTCGCGCGCTGCTCACGCCGAAGCAGCGTCGGCTGCGAGAGTACGCCGCTGACTCTCCCAAGTGGGAGGCTTGGTTCGCCCTCGAACACGAGGAGCAACGGCGCTCGGGTGTCGACGCCGTCCCGCCGCCGTTCCCACCGCCGCCCCCGGATGTAGAGCCGCAGGACATGGAGGCAGAGGCGGAGTACCAAGCCGCCCTCGAGGAGGCCCTGCAGCACGCGCCGGAGGCTAACCGCATCGACGAGGACGCGCACTGAGATGGGCTGGAGCAAGCCCTTGCCTTGTCGGCGGCGGGGGACTCCGTCCACTCCGCGCTCTTCGTGCCGCCGCCTCCGCCCGTCCAGCCCAAGCCGGAGCCGAAGCCGGAGCCGTCGCGTAAGCGCTCCCCGCCTCCACCCACTTGGCCGGAGGAGGCCTACTCGTGGACGGGCCAGTACCGCGAGTGGGTCAGCGCGCCTCCCGTCCACTTCGCCGCCACGCCGGAGGAGGAGGCGGCCGACCTCGAGCGATGGAAGGAGCACTGGCTCCGCCAGGAGCAGGCCGACGGCGAGGAGCAGATGCGCTACGACGCCATGCTCGAACGCGACGCGGAGGCGCTCCGGCTAGAGGAGGAGGAGAGGGAGCGCGTGCGGCTTGCCGCAATGCCGCCGCCCCAGCAGACGCCGGAGGAGGCTGCCCTGGCAGCATACCAGGCGGCGTTCGGGTGGGCTGGCCCTGCTCCGGTCTTCATCGACCTCACCGACGACGGCGGCGTCGAGGGCAAGGGCAAGGCCGACGACGTCTAGGGCAGCGTGCGGGCGACAGCAGGCGGGCGCAGACTTTTTTTAATGTTTTATTTAATGTTTATTAGATTTAGGTGGACTTTGGCCGGCGTTTGACCGGCCACTTTTATGTTTAATTATGTTTATTTATGTTTATTTCGTGTAAACTTGTTTTTTTTTCACGCCGGCACATTTGGGTCGGCCTCCCCGTTGGGCGTGAGCTCGCGCCCTAGTATGGGGGACCTTTAGTATCGGTTGGTGTTACCAACCGGTACTAAAGGTTTTTTTTTGATTTTTTTTTTGAAAATTTTGGGAAAAAAATTAATTTTTTTTTCGATTTTTAATTTTTCTGTATTATTTGATGATTTAGTCTCTAATCACCTCTGTTAACTGCTCAAGTGTGGATCACTCATTCTAAATCATCTAACTTCCCGACCGGTCACCCATCCTTCTCACTACTCCAGCCCGAGCACACTTAACTTTTGGGTTCTATTCTCCTTCGTTTCCGAGTCTGCACTTGTTGTTTTCCTGACAATAGTAAAATGTCAATCCTATTAACCCTCAGGAGTTTAGCTAAAGCATGAAGTCACACATTTCACTGTTTGAGTTTGAAACTATTATTCTAAAAAAACAGTAATTATTTAGTAACGCTAATATTTCTTGAATAAGTTTGACCATAGTTTGACCAAAATTCAAAAAATTGAAATAATTATTTAGTAACACTAATATTCTTGAATAATTATGTAGTAACATCAATACTTCTTGAATAAGTAGTTTGACCAAATTTAACCAATTTTTTTTAAAAAAACTGAAATTTAACCATATCTTTTTTTCCTTTTCGAATTTGAGGATTATAAAAAATTCCAAACAGGCCGTAGGCGGTCTCCATCGGATGCGGATTTTCGTGCTGAATTTTTTGATATATTATATGTTTTTTTCCGACATCGTATGCAAAAGTTATAGCCGTTTTACATTTTCCCTACACTTTTTGCAAAGCATGTCCAAATTTAAGTTTTCAAATTTTCCTAACTAGTAGATATAGTAATATAACTACCTCTCAAAGGATTTTATTTTTTGAAGTTTTTATCATTTTCTTTTGA
>NC_057801.1:50241041-50248329 GCF_018294505.1 Triticum aestivum | reverse complement strand
TTCTTGACTTGCACTCCAAGCTCTCCGGATCACGTTCGTTCCAAAAATCACGCTCCCGAAGGTTTCATTCCGTTTGGACTCCATTTGATATTCCTTTTCTTTGATATACTGAAATAGGCAAAAAAACAGCAATATGGGCTGGGCCTCCGGTTAGTAGGTTAGTCCCAAAAATGTTATAAATGTGTAAAATAAAGCCCATAAACATCCAAAAGGGGTAATATAATAGCATGGAACAATCAAAAATTATAGATACGTTGGAGACGTATCAAGCATCGCCAAGCTTAATTCCTGCTCGTCCTCGAGTAGGTAAATGATAAAAAAGAAATTTTTGATGTGGAATGCTACCTAGCATAATTCTCAATGTAATTTTCTTTATTGTGGCATGAATGTTCAGATCCAAATGATTCAAAATAAAAGCTTATAAAACATAAAAATAATAATGCTTCAAAGCGTACTAACAAATAATCATGTCCTATCAAAATAACATAGCCAAAGAAAGCTTATCCCTACAAAATCATATAGTTAGGCCATGCTTCATTTTCATTACACACAATACTCCCATCATGCACAACCCCGATGACAAGCCGAGCAATTGGTTCATACTTTTTAACGCGCTTCAGCTTTTTCAACTCTTACGCAATACATGAGCACAAGCCATGGACATAGCACTATGGTGGTATATGGTGGTTGTGAGGACAAAAAGGGAGAAGATAGTCTCACATCAACTAGGCGTATTAACGGGCTGTATGGAGATGCCCATTAATAGATATCAATGTGAGTGAGTAGGGATTGCCATGCAATGGATGCACTGGAGCTATAAATATATGAAAGCTCAACAAAAGAAACTAAGTGGGTGTGCATCCAACTTGCTTGCTAACAAAGACCTAGGGCACTTTGAGGAAGCCCATCATTGGAATATACAAGCCAAGTTCTATAATGAAAAATTCCCACTAGTATATGAAAGTGACAACATATGAGACTCTCTATCATGAAGATCATGGTGCTATTTTGAAGCACAAGTGTGGAAAAAGAGATAGTAGCAATTGTCCCTTCTCTGTTTTCTCTTTTTTTTTCTCTTTTTTTCTTTCTTCTTCTTTTTTTCTTTTTCTTTTTTTTTCTTTTTGGTGGGCATCTTTGGCCTCTTTTATTTTTATAAAGTCCGAAGCCTCATCCCGACTTGTGGGGGAATCATAGTCTTCATCATCCTTTCCTCACTAGGACAATGCTCTAATAATGAAGATCATCACACTTTTATGGATTTACAACTCAAAGACTACAACTCAAAGCTAGAACAAGATATGACTCTATGTGAATGCCTCCGGCGGTCTACCGGGATATGCAATAAATCAAGAGTGACATGTTTGAAGATTATGAAGGTGGCTTTGCCACAAATACAATGTCAACTACATGATCATGCAAAGAGCAATATGACAATGATGAAACATGTCATAATAAACGGAACGGTGGAAAGTTGCATGGCAATATATCCCGGAATAGCTATGGAAATGCCATAATAGGTAGGGATGGTGGCTGTTTTGAGGAAGGTAAATAAAGGGTTCAATACCGGCGAGAGTTGTGCGGTAATAATAAAGGCTAGCAAAGTAAAAGGATAGGTGTACATATGTCCACGGACTCACATTAGTCAAAAAAAAGAACTCATATACTTATTGCAAAAGTCTACTTCGCCCTCAAAGCAAAGTACTACTACGCATGCCCCAAGAAGGATAGATTGGTAGGAAAAAATTCCATTGCTCGTCCCCGACTGCCACTCATAAGGAAGACACTCAAAAGAGCACCTAATGCAACAAATTTGTCACACAACTTTTACCATACGTGCATGCTACGGGACTTGCCAACTTCAACAAAAGTATTTCTCAATTGCATAATTACCCACTAGCATGACCCTAACATTACTACCTTTATATCTCAAAACAATTATCAAGCATCAAGTTGATCATAGCATCCAATTCTTTTTATGATAGTTTTTATTATACCCAACTTGGATGCTCATCATTCTAGGACCAACTTTGTAACCATAGCAAATACCATGCTGTTCTAAGAGACTCTCAAAATAATATAAGTGAAGCATGAGAGACTAGCAATTTCTATAAAATCAAGCCACCACCATGCTCTAAAATATATAAGTGAAGTACTAGAGCAAATACTATCAAGCTCAAAAGATATAAGTGAAGCACATAGAGTATTCTAGCAAATTCTAATCGAATAGGCTTCTCCCAAAAGTTGTGTACAGCAAGGATGATTGTGGTAAACTAAAAAGCAAAGATTAATATAATACACGACACTCCAAGCAAAACACATATCATGTGGCGAATAAAAATATAGATCCAAGTAAAGTTACCAATGAACGAAGACGAAAGAGGGGATGCCTTCCCGGGGCATCCCCAAGCTTAGGCTTTTGGCTATTCTTGAATATCTTGGGGTGCCTTGGGCATCCCCAATCTTAGGCTCTTGCCACCCTTTATTCCATAGTCCATAAAAGCTTTACCCAAAACTTGAAAACTTCACAACACAAAACTCAACAGGAAATCTTATAAGCTCCGTTAGTGAAAGAAAACAAAACCACCACATAAGGTACTGCAATGAACTCATTCTTTATTTATTTTGGTTTTAAACCTACTGTATTCCAACTTCCTTATGGTTTATAAACTAATTTACTAGCCATAGATGCATTGAAATAAGCAAACAACACACGAAAAACAGAATCTGTCAAAAACAGAACAGTCTGTAGCAATCTGTAGCTAACGCAAACTTCTGGAACTCTAAAAATCCTACCAAAATAGGACGTACTGTAAAATTTGTTTATTGATCATCAGAAAAAAGAATCAATGCAAAATCACGTTTCTGTGATTTATGGAATTTTTTCTCGTGAGCGCAAAGTTTCTGTTTTTCAGCAGAATCAGATCAACTATCATCATAGGTTATCCTATAGGTTCTACTTGGCACAAACACTAAATAAAACATCAAAACACATCTAAATAGAAATTAGATGCAAGATTTATTACTAAACAGGAACAAAAACAAAGAACATAAAGAAAATTGGGTTGCCTCCCAACTAGCGCTATCGTTTAACGCCCCTAGCTAGGCATAAAAGCGAAGATAGATCTAACGAGAGCCATAATAATAAGATAGATCTTGAAAGCTCATATCATTTTCTCTACGTTCGACAGCAAGTTTTCTTTGAGGCAAGCAAAAGTAATCAAAAGGCCTAAATTTGGTTTGGACAAAGGTCCCCAAGATCAATCACAGGAGGAATGGGTTCCTCCTTCGGCCCTTCATAGTGCACAACTATTTCATCACTAAAAGCATTCTTTTGGCAAAATCTTATGAGCCTATACTCAAGAGAGTATCCTAGCTCATTGTTTCAAAGAGCAAAATTATTATTGAGTTCGTTAATGCAATCAATCAAGACTTTGGTAGGAAGCTTTTTTCTAAGGTTTTCATTAAAAGCACATAGTCAGAAGATTGAAAACGTCTAAATTCCTCTTGATCATAGAGGATCGCTTCTATAGGAGGACGACCGGCATCCACCCTCTAGTGTGCAAAGATTTTTTTGGCCTCTCTTATGATAAATCTAAACTCATGAGCCAAAAATATAGTAACAACACGCTTAACAGAAGAATGCTCAATATTAGAAAATTCTAGGAAAATTCTTTGTATGCAGGGATGCATATGCATAAATTGTCTTTCAAGTTCAACTACAAGCATAGCGATAGCATCCGCAAGACTACTAGTTTTATGAAGAATAGAATAACCCATGGAAGGTAAAGCACCGACACAAGTACAAAAATCTTGAATAACACCTTTGCCAATGATGTTACCACTACCGATTCGAAACTTTTTAATATGCAGAATAGGGGGTTCATCGGCCGGAGCCTCGGGATTTTCCGTGTTATCATTATTGTCCATATCGACGATAATCTCCCCAATTTCAGACATAGCGGCAAACAAAAGCAAAGCGGAAGAAAGTGAGCGAAAAAAGAGAGGAGGAGATTGGGAAAGAGAGGGCGAATAAAATGGCAAAGGTGAAGTGGGGGAGAGGAAAATGAGAGGCAAATGGAAAATAATGTAAATTCGAGGGAGATGGGTTTGTGATGGGTACTTGGTATGTCTTGATTTGAGCGAAGACCTCCCCGGCAACGGCGCCAGAAATCCTTCTTGCTACGGCTTGAGCTTGCGTTGGTTTTCCTCAAAGATGAGAGGGTGATGCAGCAAGTGTAGCGTAAGTATTTCCCTCAGTTTTGAGAACCAAGGTATCAATCCAGTAGGAGGCTCCTCAAAAGTCCCACGCACCTACACAAACAAACTGAGAACTCGCAACCAATGCAATAAAGAGGTTGTCAATCCCGTCATGGCCACCTGTGAAAGTGAGATCTGATAGAGATAGTATGATAAGATAAATATATTTTTGGTATTTTGTAATATAGATGCAAAAAGTAAATATGCAAATAAAAGTAGATTGAAAACAAATATGATAAGAGATAGACCCGGGGGCCATAGGTTTCACTAGAGGCTTCTCTCAAGATAGCATAAGTATTACGGTGGGTGGACAAATTACTGTCGAGCAATTGATAGAAAAGCGCATAGTTATGAGATTATCTAGGCATGATCATGTATATAGGCATCACGTCCATAACAAGTAGACCGACTCCTGCCTACATCTACTACTATTACTCCACACATATACCGACTCCTTCCTGCATCTAGAGTATTAAGTTCATAAGAACAGAGTAACGCATTGAGCAAGATGACAAGATGTAGAGGGATAAACTCATGCAATATGATATAAACCCCATCTTGTTATCCTCAATGGCAACAATACAATACGTGTCTTGCAACCCTTTCTGTCACAGTGTAAGAACACCGCAAGATTGAACCCAAAGCTAAGCACTTCTCCCATGGCAAGAAAGATCAATCTAGTAGGCCAAACCAAACTGATAATTCGAAGAGACTTGCAAAGATAACTAAATCATACATAAAAGAATTCAGAGAATATTCAATTAATATCCATAGATAAATCTGATTATAAACCCACAATTCATCAGATCTCGACAAACACACCACAAAAAGAGATTAGATAGAATAGATCTCCACAAGAGAGGGGGGAACATTGTATTGAGATCCAAAAAGAGAGAAGAAGCCATCTAGCTAATAACTATGGACCCGTAGGTCTGTAGTAAACTACTCACAACTCATAGGAGGGGCAAGGATGTTGATGTAGAAGCCCTCCATGGTCGATTCCCCCTCCGGCAGGGTGCCGCCGAAGGCTCCCAGATGGGATCTCGCGGATACAGAAGGTTACGACGGTGAAAATTGTGTTTCGTGGTGCTCTTGGATGTTTTCGGGGTACGTAGGTATATATAGGAGGAAGAAGTACGTCGGTGGACGCCCGAGGGGCCCACGAGACAGGGGGCACACCCTATAGGGGGGGCGCGACCTCCTATCTCGCGGGGTCCTCAGGAGCTTCTTGACTTGCACTCCAAGCTCTCCGGATCACGTTCGTTCCAAAAATCACGCCCCCGAAGGTTTCATTCCGTTTGGACTCCGTTTGATATTCCTTTTCTTTGAAATACTGAAATAGGCAAAAAAACAGCAATATGGGCTGGGCCTCCGGTTAGTAGGTTAGTCCCAAAAATGATATAAATGTGTAAAATAAAGCCCATAAACATCCAAAAGGGGTAATATAATGGCATGGAACAATCAAAAAATATAGATACGTTGGAGACGTATCACAAGCTCATTGAAGGATTTAGTGTCTAATGATGATCTGCTATGTTGAGAGAGATAGAGATTTGCAGGCATTGATGACAAGCAAATTATAGTGCATTTTCATAGCTTGAGGAAACGTCGAGGCCATCTACCAGAAATTCCCCGTATCATGACAACATAGCATAAATACTTCTCTAATCTGTTGTTTGAAACTATTGGCATACTTGTGCAGGATAGATATATTGACATGCAGTTTGCGCACTGGTTATAGGTGCAATTACACTTTGATATTTTCAGCTAGAGACGAATAATCCAAGCAGGTACACACCATGTTTGTAGTCCTTCTACACCATGTTGCATTTGGTGTTTTTTGGTGCTTGCATCATTTAGTGTTTATAATCAGAACTACTTTGGATCATTAGCTCGTTTTCAAAGTGCATGTTGCTTCACATTTCTCAAGTTATGTTGATTTCGGAGTGCAAGTGCCTTTGTATTTTTTAAGTTAAATGTTCGCCCCTGGTAACTTGAATTCGTGGATCCGCCACTGCACACAAATCATACATGAATGCCAGTATGAATTAAATGAAATGCAGGGACTTACGCTAGCTCGTTGTACAGGCTCACTGCAGCTCTGCTTTCGCTTGGGATGTTCCATGTACAAGTCCATGTTACCACTTGCTTGGATGTGGAGGCCTTGTGCTCCCTGCATCCCCCTCTGCATTTTTGACACGGCGAATGGTTGATCAAATAAGAGGAATCGACCTTGATATTGTACCGGAGGACAGATACTTACAAGGACAGGTGTGCAGGATGTGTACCAGATCCCGTAGCACCGTCATACTTCGCTAAAAAATGGATTTGCTTGTTTCAGATGATATCTCCAGAAGAAATAAGAGTTAAAGTCTTAGTTGCATAGGCGTGTAAGCTAAGAGAGCAGTGAAAGGATATCCAAACATCGTCGAAACAGTGCACAAGGGAGTGATGTGTGGATACCTAGTTCGGGCCGGCGTTTGGGCATGCTCGCCTAGCTAGAGTGCGGGTCACTTAAGAGCCGTTGAGGGTGATGCGCCGGCGTTGGCTGGCGGCACACGGATGCAGATCTTGAGTGGCAACGGAGCGCTACGATGCGGTGGACGAGACCATTGGTGAAGCCCCAACGGCCTCGGGGGGCGGAGGTGCGATGATGTGCTCAGTGAAGTAGCCCCGGTGAGCTGGGAGACAACGTCGGTGAAGCACACCTGATGCGGTGGAACTCGGTATCTGTGAGGCAGGTCGGTTGCGGAAGCCGACGTTGTTGGTGGACCACCCGGTGCGGTGGACGATGGCGTAGATGAGGTAGCTCCGGTGTGGTGGTGAAGCGCGACCGTCGTCTTCGTCGTCGTCATCCGACAAAGAGGTGGGGAAAGATATGAGACGAGGGGTGATTCGAACTTTTCTTGGGTTGGCGGCGAATTAGGGATTTGAGCCATCTGGGCGCAGAAGGGGACGGTGGAGAAGAGAGATTTTGCAGGGCTGGAATTGGGGCCGCCAGATATTTCAATCCGAAACGTGGAAGAGCAAA
>NC_057801.1:50240250-50240939 GCF_018294505.1 Triticum aestivum | reverse complement strand
TGACACGTGGGCCCAACAGGTGGCTGGCCCACATGTCAGTGACCCAAAGGCAGGTGCCTTTAAGGCACCGAAGCAGCATCCACCCCGACACGACCCTGGTGCGCCTACATTTGAGAATGAAAACGAATCATCTTTCATTTGCAAACGAATCTATATGTATTACCATGCCCGTGTTTTCCTTGCAATAATTAGTCATTCGAAACGAGATACTCCCTCCATTCACTTTTGTAAGTCATTTCAGACAACTTAAAATGAACTGTTTTGCACATTCTCTAAAATGTCTTCAAGGTCTTATAAAAGTGAACAGAGGGAGTACTATAAATTAATTAATGAGGAGTTATTTGAAAAAAATAGAAACGGTATCCACGCTAACGTGGATTAGAGTGTGTGTGTCACATAATTAGTTATTTGAATTAGAGTGTGTGTCACGTAGCGATCTCCAATTCTAATGTGGATTTCGCATTTCACTATATCCACGCTACTTTTTAAATACAAATTCATATGTATATGATGAACACCATGGTAGTGAGAAAACTTTTGGATGGATTCAAACATATGACCTACAAAAAAGCACAACAAATTGAGTCAATGTCAACTTTTTGAAACTTAGTATGGCACGAATTCGAAATAATTACTCGTATGCATGGTCCTCAGTTCAAATCTTACAATGTACACCAAATTGAAACATC
>NC_057801.1:50118938-50240133 GCF_018294505.1 Triticum aestivum | reverse complement strand
ACACGCTACATACTTCATGTATCGGTCAATCTTCCTTTCTTACCACCTTAGGAAGCTATCGGTTTCCAACACACGTTCATTCTTTCTCTCCATGTTTCGATCTCTAAGTCTCTCAACTACAAAACCCCTTTTTCCACTCTGTTACCAAATGTATTTACCTCACACACCCGCCATTGCACCCATTGTTGAGCTCTCTCTGTCTCTCTCCCCCTCCCCCTCTCATCCTCTCGCGCTAAATACATGCATTACCTATCTAGTCCCCCAACCTCTCATGCGCATGCACGCACGTTGTATATCTAGGTCACTCCCTCAAGACTGTCTCACTCTTTCTTCCGCACGGCGGGCCACACTCGCTCAATCTTGCTCTCTTTATCTGAATCTCGTTTAACCTCGTTTTCTTTCACAAACAAATGATATATCTCCCTATTCGGGCCTCGATCGACACACTCTATACTCTCTCATGCAGATTGTCTATCTATGTCAGTCCATCCAAGCCGCCGCCACTCTTTCGACCTCATGGCGGGCCATGCTAACTCAATCTCTCTCTCTCTCTCTGTATGTCTCGATTGACCTCGCTCTTTCTTGGACAAAAATGATATATCACCATGTTTGAGCCCAATTTGACCTATTCACATTGTATACTCTCTCACGCACATTGTCTATCTAGGTCACTCTCTCCAACCCATCTCACTCTTTCGATCGCACGGCGACCCTATGTCATCGATTGACCTTGCTTCCTCCCACGCACAAAATATATCTACACGTCTGTGACTGGATCATCTCTCAAGCTCTATCTTACAGCCCTCACCCTTGCCAAAAGCTCAATCAGACAATATCTCGACAGAGCATATATATCTTTTCAATGAATGTCGGACCACACTCACTTTGTCTCTCTATCTATATGTCTCCCGATTGACCTCGCTTTCTCACACCGTATCTTCCACAGATTGAAGCTACTACCTCTCCATCCCTCGCAAAGCCGGAGCTATTTACATCGCGAGTGGCACTCCAACCTTGGATTAATTTGTGTAGGCATTTATTCCGATCGCTTTAGATTATATTTTCGTAGCATTCGGCCCACAACTACTCCAAACACCGTTGCGACCCTCGCAACTACCCTAGTTGATTTCCCTCTGGCTCGGTCATCGCTCTCTCGCACGTCCTTTCTCGCCTTCAACTTTGCACCATGGTATTATTGCAAAAAACTATGTTGTTCTCTTTAATTATTATAAATAAGCTACAAAACTACACACCGATAATCCACTTGGAATGGAAGAAAATTCGACCCACAAATTAAAGTGCTACAAACTACACACCGAGGGGCCCACATGTCATGAAACAAATTTGGACCCATATACAAATTAAAAAATAAAGGACGAGGATCGAACATGCAACCGAGCCTTCAAGCCGCACGTCAATAGGCAACATACATAGAACAACAATGTTTGTTGTACCCCCCTTTGCTCACATAATGGTTTTATATTACCACAGCCTATTTAATGGATAACATGTAATATAATTTTTAGTACTATTCTCCTTCACTTACTGGTGGGTTCCATGTGTGCTCTCTCTCTCCTCCCCTTCTACGTTTAGACGCATGGGCAAACACGGAGAACTCGCGGGCGATGTTGCCGTTGACCATATATGGATGCGTTCACAAGTCACGGCACCAGTTTCACGTATTAGCAGCACTAGTCAGTGTGTACGTGCAATGCACGTTAATTTGGAAGTATATTAAGTGCATGCGGATATTAAGTAGGATATTATTTGCGTGTTATTATGTGATTAGCACTATTTTTGGCATGAAATTAACTGCATGCTAAACGTGTTGAGCACTCGACATTGAAACAGTCTAGGTCATTGGATGACAAGGAATACATGTGGCTTGATGATGTTTTATATTTAATGTGATACGGCTCTAGCAGAACATTCAATCGATCAAACCATATATTTTGTTTAGTCTGACTCCGAATTTAAATTATACGATGATCGATATAAAATAAACGGAAATGATAAACGTTCGGATTTTAAGCATGTCAATCCAAACATTTTTCATAGCAAATTTAGATTACGCAGCGGCGGCGGGGGCGTCTTGCGGTGGGAAGCGGCTGCTCTGTCGTGCTCTCTGCGTCGTCGGGCCACTGACCGACGGCGACGGCGGCGTCTTGTGCCGTTCGTTGGCGTACTCCTGGACGTTGGCCTAGCTTCAAGGAAGGCCAAAATGTTATGGACTTCGGAGCGACTCAACTGGCGGGAGGAGGGGACTGGCGTTGGTGCAAGGAAGCGGTCGACGACGGCCATCCATGCCGCTGAGGGGGGCACTGGCACCCGCGCGGGGACAACCGCTGTCAACGGCGCGGCGGAGACATTCGTGTGCACGGGCACCGGCACGGGCGCGCATGTCAGCGCACACACAGGCGCATGCGCTGGTAGGTGCACGGGCACCGACATGGCGTGCATGTCAGTGCATGTGCAGGCGCATGCGATGGCAGGTGCACGGGCGCGTGAAAGTCGGCGGGGACCTCGTGGAACCCCGTGGGATCAAGCTCGGCGATAATGTGCGGCTCGCAGCCCATCAATGCCACGGGGATGGGCGCTGGTGCAGTCGGGGCGACGGGAGCCAGAACGGGAGCGGGGACAGGCGCGGCGTCTTCCCGCAAGGCCAGTTCAAGCTCGTCCCAAAGCGCCTTATGTTCATGAGACTCCGGCTGGGTGTCTTCCTTAGGAAATTGGAACACTAAGGGCGGACCATCGTGATGCGGCATGGCGTACGTTTAGGTCAGGCTAGTTGGAGGTAGACGACAGGAGAATCGGAGAGGAAGAGAGAAGATTGTAGCGATACCGGGTAGTGCGGGGTTGATTTTTAACTGCGGCGCTAGCGACATTAAAAGTTGGAGCAGTTGGGAAGGGCTCGCCTCCCAGTGAGCCTGCACAGCGGTCTGCTCACACGCCTCCCTGTTAGCCGGCGCAGCGGCCTGCTCGCACGCCTCCCGTCTACTCATCACATGCTTGCTCGTACGGCACCTGCCGATGAGAAGAAGGGACTCATGGCGGCACGAAACGCCCACGGTTTCAATAGTGAAAACGTTCGCCTTAACGTGATAGGTCTTTGTTCCAAAATACCTTGGCTCTTCATTTGTGCAACTTGGCATAAGCAGCTTGTCTCAAATTGAAGAAAAAACTTACGAAGTAATATTTGTGCCATATCACGTGACCATGCTCAGTTTCAAGAATTCATGCTCGCTTTTGGATTTTCTGAAATTTAAGATCCAGGATTCGAAACAATATCATAACCTGCATCGTGCAATAAATTTTCAAGCTGTACATCTGTCCTGTTGTATTTCTTAAGAAAGGATTTGGTCAAACATTTTGCTTAGTTAGACTTCAAACAAGTTATATATGCAGAGTAAAAGGATAATCCTTCTGTACCAGTGCATTGCCTGATATATTAACTCAAGTACTAGGCAGGAACAAACGGGCTCAATTCTGTGCTCATCCTGGTGTAGTAGTAGTAGTACTAGGCAATGCAGTTGATGGGTGACCTTGACGAGCGGCGACCGAGGGAATTGAACCGTGCTCGGCACGGTAGGTAACGTTGTCTAGTTACTAAAGCATCCCTCCGTTGTTCATCGGTAGTCATTATGGATCGGGGACATGAGGGGAATTTCCTAGGGCTGGAATTCTGGCCACCAGATATTTCGACTTAAAACGCTGAGGCTCGACTGGTTGGGGTTGCCTAATGTGCGTACCACGCACGCCGCCGAAGGACACGAGCCTGGTTTTTTTTAGGATCAACAGGAGCCAAAGTATGGCTGGTACGCCGTTGGGTCCTACCATTCGAGAATACGAAAGGAACCTTTTAAATTGCCGAACGAATCTATGTGTATTACAATACCCGTATTTTCCTTGCAAATACTAATCTTAACATGGTAATTGATTTATGACGAGTTGTTGAATTAGAGTGAGTTTGTGATCTAGTGATCTCAACGTGGATCTCACATTTCATGGTATCCCTAGTAAGTTTTCCAATGCAAATTCAAATTTAAAAGATGAACAATATGGAGGTGAGAAAACTTTGTATGTATCAAGCATATGACCACACACACACACACACACACACAGACACACATGCACGAACACAACAACAATACAATAAGTATAGTGCATCTATTTTTCCAAACCATGCATGTATGACACGAATTCAAAAATACTCCTTCTGTTCCTAGATATCAATCTTTTAGAGAGTTCAACAAGTGACTACATACGGAGCAAAATGAGTGAATCTAGACTCTAAAATATGTCTATATACATCTGTATGTGCCAGTCCATTTCAAATCTCTAAAAAAAACTAATATTTATAGGAACAAATGGAGTAAAATGTAAGACATGCATGGTCCTCAGTTCAATATTTAAAATGAACATGAGACTGAAACATGAATATTTAGTCTAGTACTACAGTACATGCAAATGTTGTGTTTAGGCGGAGCTATGATTGTCGAGGGTCAACCCCTCGACCTTAGATAAAATTGTGGAACTCTGTTTAGTGTTGTTTAGATTATATTTGTCCCCACCCTCCCAACCACCGATTGGTTGTGCACCCCCCACCCCTCCTCCCCAGGAGAATATCATGTGCCCCCATACCTTAGATGCTATATGCCGATACGAGTTGCTTGGAGCTTGTAGATCTGAGATATAGCAGCTCACATGATGTGTCTTAATATTTTAACAGGAAACCTTGATTAGTTTGAGAATTGCACACAATTTGTACAAAAACTATTCAGATGCCCTTGGATCCCATATCCAACGACCTCGAAGCTCGTATCACCATAGCATCTAAGATGAAGGAGGACATCATATTCTCCAGTATGTAAGAATATCATGTTCTACCACACATTAGATGCTTTGGTAATACAAGCTCTTCGGAGCCGTTGGATTTGTGACCCAACACCTCCTCGGTGGTTCGAATGGTTTTTTTTGCAGAAAAGCCACAAAAGAGTTCGGCCACTGCTTACAAGCACAAAGACTGCTCAGATGCCATTGGATCTCAGATCAAACGACCTCGAAGCTCGTATCACCGTAGCATCCAAGCTGCGATAGCACCTTATGTTTTCTCGCACAGCAGTATATGAGGTGCTCCCGCACCATAGATTCTATGGTGATACGAGTTCACTGAGATCTAACGGCCCATAGTAGGAGGTTTGAATGTTTTTGCAATATATGGCTGATATAGTTTGGGAAATGCGCAGAAAGTACAGGTACTACGCATGTGCCATCTGATCACTGATCAGACGACCTAGATGCTCATATCACCATAGCGGGTAACTAAGCTAAGGTAAGCCGTTGGATCAAAGATGCAGCGGCACACACGAGGCCTGAATGTTTTATTTGCAAAAAACCTTTGGAGAGTTTGCAAATTGCACATAATTACAAAGACTACTCCCAAGCCATTGGATCTCACTTCCAACGGTGTAAAAACTCGTATCACCATGGTATCTAAGCTGCGGGGTGGATGTGATATTCTATGCCGCTGTCATTTTTGTTCGTAAACTTGCAAAATACGTGTAACTCGTGCCTTTACTTGTCTAACCGCGCAAAGTGTTTGTTAAAAAAAACATCGTACACTGAAATCTCGGAACAACACACGGACGTCCCACTTGTCATTAATGAAATTTGGACCTAAAACTAACAAATCTGAAAGAGGAGATTCGAACTGGCAACCTGGACTAAAAACCACAAGTCGATAGCCTGAAACAACAACGGTTGTTGGATTTGTCGCATAACTTGATTTTATACAGTATTACATTGAGTAGAGTAGAGGAAGTGCCTCGTCAACACGTGCATGACCGTTGTCTCACTTACTGGTGGGTCCCAGGTCTGCGATCTCAATCTCTCTTCTCTCCATCATCTAACCTTTGCACAGGCACACACGAAGAGCGGCGCTAGCTTGCCATGGTGTTATTACAACAACAACAAAAAAACTTGGAAATAGAAGAATCGCCTGGAACAAGAGACGTTCTGGCTGGTCGAGACAGAGCTAACCACATCTATCCTCTGTGCCACGTTTGCATGATGAAGCTGTGTGGCTAGTGGGGTGTTTTCGACCGAATGGCTGGGTCCTGAGGTCGAACCATAGGTACTACTAGAGTTACTGCCGACGTCTGATACAGTACTCCCTCCGTCTAGGTGAGTAAGTCACCGTGACCAAGGAGGAGGGGAAAACGAGAGACCTTAATGTTTATTTGCTAATTAATAACATTGCATGCAATGAACTAACCACTACATGTAGTGTTTGGTAGTCTCAAATCATTAAAAACATGCACACCCCTCATCTCTTATTGGTTGATATGTCAAGAAACAAGAAACGAGATAGAAGTTAATGCACCGCGCGTAAGTGTTTTGGGATTATTTGATTTTCGTAAGATGACTTACACACCTAGACGAAGGGAGTATATTTTTACATGCACATTTTTCCTCCGTGCCGAGACATGTTACACCCTACCGCGCGGTTTCGGGGTCGCCCTACCGCGCGTTTTCTGGGTCCTCCTCGGTCGTAGCACCGAAGCAAGTAAATGAGTCATCAAATCACGAAAGACCATCTTTCCTGCCGAGTACATCAGTGAAGCATGGTGGCTAGCTAGTTGGGCTCGTTCGACCGATTAGCTAGGCCGCCGCCACATTTGTTTTTTCACCCCTTTTCTATCTACTTGCCAACATGTAAATTTAAATATCCAACGCTGCGTTGCTCTGGTGTTTGGGTGCGGCAGGATTTTTAATTTTTGATTGACGGGAGCAGGCACGGCAGTATTTTCAATTTTTTGATTGATGGGAGCAGGCGCGGCAGCAATTAGTCATGATGACTCCGCCTGTAAAACCCACTGCTCCCTGATGTGAGAAGTCGTCGACTGGTGTTTTACCACGGTGAAAACCAAAAGATTCCCCGCTCCTCGGCTGGCTCCCTCCGCCTTCCTGTAGATTGCATTGCCTTTCAGCCGTTTCGCCCCCTTTGCTTCCTCTCCCCATTGCTTCTACCTGGTGCCATGGTGGCGCAGCAGGTCACAGAGTCCGAGGTGAGTCACCTGACTCAGGAGCTCCATGCCAAGGATGCAGAGCTTAGGGCCAAGGACGTGGAGCTCCGTGAGCTCAAGGAGGAGAGGAGTGCCATGCTCCTCCGTTATGTGCGGGAGTTCATAGAGCTTCAAAACCGGCAGGCGTCCACCACAAAGATGCTTGAGGCGTCGGCGGTGTTGCTGCAGAAAGCGGGAGATACGATAGGCCGTCAGGGGAGCCGGCTGGAGCGCGAGTGGGCCGATCGTGACGAGGTCCAGGATTGCCTCAGCCACTTGGTGAACCAAGTTGCCAAGCACGTGTTGCTGCGTGATGCCTACCGTCGTGCCAGCGCGATGATGCCGGCCGTCGGGCTAAACCCGTTCGACCACCCGGTCGACTTCAATGAGCTGCGGCTTCCTGAACGGGTCTCCTTCTTCACGTATATCTTCGAGGAGCTGAGCCATCTCCGTGCGATGGTGGGGGGTGAGCTGGAAAAGGAGGGGTTGCGGGCTGCCGTCGTCGTTGCCGGGCGAATCCTTTCAAGGCTCCGTCACCGGAATCCATTTGTGCCATTGGACGCCGTCTTTGACGAGCTAGCTCCCGTGGACCGGGAGCGGGCTCTGCGGGCGGTTGCACCCTGCATCACCAACGTCGTGTGCCTCGAGAAGTAGAGGGACTTCAGTGGTGTTTAGGCGCCCTCTGCATGGGCATGCCCATGTCTCGGCGCAACATGACCGTTGGATCAAACTCAGACGGTGCAGATCAGTCACTGTAGCACAAAGCATGTGGGTGTGTTTGGTTGCATTCTCATCTCAATATAGTTGTTTCCTCTTCATGTATTTTTATTAACCTACTAGTGTGGACTCATGCACCCTTCATGCACTCTGCCAAACACCCAAAAGTGGGTCAAGAAGGGAACTTTTGCTCCCATCCCGTGCACCCTTCATACGGAATTCCCCTTCATACACCCTGCCTAACAGTATTCGTGCTTCATATGGTTCATGTTTCGTGGAGTACTGTAGCACCGTAATCTCCGTGCGCTGTAGACCTACTTCTGTTAACATTGATCTCATCGTTATTTCTCGATCGGACAGTCGAAAAAGCGGTACTATGTTACATATACGAGTAGTTGACATGCGCACAACATCAGTTTTTATCGTCATATCTTACTACACTAGTAACAAGATTGTCTAGTACTGACGTATGAACCACTTCACATGCCTAGTAGTAGGAGCACTGTGTATGTTCAAGTGGCTGCCGTGTTTCGCACTCCTCCGTCGTAAGAGTGGAAACGCTTGCTGTAATCATTTTTTTCTTCCGAAAAACGGTGGACATGATCTACCATGCAGATCCTCCTCGAGCCATGCGCTAAATTACTCACTTCTACCGACGTGTGGGACAACCAGCACCTGGGTTCACCAGCCATGCACTAAATTACTCCGTAGTAGAGTGACGGTAGACTACCCCGATCGAAGCGCCGCAGTAATGCCCAATGAGCCGTCAAATCACAAAAACCCCTCCCTTCCAGCAGTAAGTTGGACGGACGAAGCAACCATCATTTCAATCTTCTCTCTCATCTTCCTCTCTTGAAGAAAACCCCCACTCGCTTCGCTTCTCCCTCATCTCGTTCCTCCTTTCATTCTTCTCTATCAGTTTCCTCTCTTGGATGGATGCTGGAGCACCGGCCGACGTGATATCTATGGCTCTGGCCAAAACCGTCGAGGCTCATGGTAGAAGCGCAAGCACCCTGCCAAGACTACCGCAGACAAGCTCAAAGCTATCGCCCTATCCAAGCCCCCCTCTCCAGGATCCCTCATTAAGCAAGTCCAGGTAATGGCTCTTGTTGACGACCTTTTTCTCGATCTTGCTCGTGTTTTTTCATCTAACATGCAGTACTAGTACTGGTAGTACAACTTTCTGGGTGATCTTGCATGTGATTTTAGTGTGCCAAATGACGGTTTTAAATTCCTCTTTTGAACAAAACATGCGAGAGGTTGACACTGATTTCTTATAGATTACTTTCAACTACTCCTCTGTTCCAAATTCCTTGTCTTAGATTTGTCTAGATACGGATGTATCTAATACTAAAATGTTACTTGATATATCCGTATCTAGACAAATCTAAGACAAGAATTTTGGGACGGAGGGAGTACTTTATGAACATCAATGCTACCTTTGAAGAGGGTATATTTGCCTCAGTAACTTGTGTTATGGATATTGCAAGTAATCCCTCTGCTCTCATGCCTTTGAAGATATGTTCTAGTGTCTTTGTTCACTCATTTCTGTGCGTATATGTAGTCATATATGGAGTATAATATCGAAAATCATCTTATATTTCTGAACGGAGGTTGTAATAAAATATGGTTTCTGTTTGAATTAGAACCAGGTCCGCGGTGGAGATGAAGTTCTCAAAGTCATGCCATGTGAACTGGAAGACCTGGGGATGAGTTCTACTGCTAAACTATCCAGCTGCTGTGTCCTTGTCGCCACGTGTCGTGAACTAGTGTTTTCTTGTAGCATTGTTGTCAGGCGTGTTCTCGAGGCATTACTTGAACACAACAATTTCCTGGCTGTGCCTTCGATTATGAAGGGTGTGGTTCTTGTAAAGCTTCCCAACAAATCTGATGCGGCCTGTCTTCATCATCATATTTATGAGTGGAAAGACCACTCTATTAGGTTCTCCAAGGTTGACAAGATGGTGATGGTGCATGTAGACATCTCTCACGAAGTCCATGGCCTAGTCAGTTATGCAGGGTTCATCCGGTAGGTCGGTGGCAAGAAATAGTCTGCGGAGTTTAATTAGTGCAACTTTGCTTGTCTGTAGTAAGTACTATTGTTCAGTACTTGATTTGTGTTTGTGAACCCTGTATTGTTTATTAGTACTGCCGCTTTTGGTGTGTAGTCAGTCCTGAGAACGGTCTATGTTAATGTTTGTCCACTCAGTTCAGTCTGTATATTTTGAAGTATCCAGATCATCTTTTTTGTGAGGACGGTTTATCAATTATGGTTACACTCCAATATCTGTATGCATTGCAGGGTTTATCGCACCCATCGGGATTTCCAGTCCCATGGATGTTCGGTCCATACGATTTGTCACGACCTTTGGACTGTCCTGCTTGTGGGAGTAGGAGGGGCCCCTGCATGCCAGCCGTAGTTGGACGATCAATTTTCTGTTTAGTACTTCAACATAGTGATTTCCTGGTATGGATTAACTCGTGTCACATCAAGTAAATCTTATTGATTTACTGTCTAAATCTTATTGATTTAATGTTATGTTTTCTTTCTTTTCCTGCAATTTTATGATGCAGGTTTTGCCATGTGACATTCATCACAGAATAAACCGTTTGGTTTGCTCTCCGATGGCTATTTTTGCAGGTTTGACTTCTTATGTCGTGTCAGTAATGAAGGCACTGTCCATCACTTATATTACTGGAAAAAATTGGATCAGTATGTTGTTTGAGTACAAGCTGAATCCCTATGATGAACTGCAGTTTGGTTTAACAAAAATGCCACAATTAGTCCTTCTCATGTTTAGAAGAAATTAATAAAAAGACTAGATCAAGATCACGGATCCTAGTCAAGTTAAAAAGCTGATCATAGTAGACCAGACATGATCGCCGCTGTCTCGCACATCGCTACTACCTTCAGCAACGGATCAAGCACCGACAGTTGCTCTAGCACTGACAGCGGCAGCAACTCAGTCTGTTCCAGCTGAGGATTGGGCACCGACCGCGTCATCGGATCAGTCTGATTTACCGGAGGATCGGGCATCGACACCGGCACCTGCTCCGACACCGGCACCAGCTCTACAAGGAGCACCATCTCCGGCAGCAGCGGCGGCTTTGGCACCTGCACCAACACTTGCACTTGCATCTGCTCTGGCCCGTGCAGTTGCACCAGCAATAGACTGGGCTGCAGTTCACACTTCATATACCAAAGTCCTTACGAAAAATGACATGTCCACCTTCTTGGTAAGCATTGGCCGCCCAAGTGCTTCGTTCGTTTTTCTTTTCAGGTTGTTTCACATGATTCACTGTGTTGATCTAACTGTTTGGGTATGTCTTCTTGTTTGCAAACAAAGAATTCCTAGAACAACGAGGGAGTTGTTCAACAATCCGGGCGACCGCGGCCAAGTTTCTCTTACCATGGGCAGCCTTGGTGTGAATGAACCTGCTCAATATACCGTAAGTACAAAGGATGGTCGCATGATGGTTGATGCTAAAGGATGGTCAAGGTTCAAATCTAAATCATATCTTGCGGTAGGGGATGATGTCAAAATCAAACTTTCTCGGCAAGGAGAGCTGGTCCAAATCAACTTTGAAATTCTTCATTAGCAGCACGCAACTGCCGAACTGATCTATCCTCCGAGAGATATTGATGTAATAATCTGGCATGGTGAAACAAGTGTCCTGTGTGTGTAAGTCGTACGACAATATTATTTATCACATGGTATATCATTGATAGAATTGCAACTCTGATTGCTGGTTAGGAACTATCGTTCGATTTCATTCCAACAGCTGTTGTGCGTTATTCAATTTTGTGTATTTGCCTTGCGACAGCATCTAAAACCAGCGCCGTACCGATCGCTTGCAATATGAAAAGTGCTGAGGTATAACACATGGGCCCCCAAACATGCAGGGTGGGCCTGCGGCCCAAAGTCCAGAACCGTGAGCCTGTCTGAGTATTATATTCTCAGCTGAACCCCATATAAAAAGCTGAACACCCATAATGCACGTGCATTGCATGTAACATCAAGATGCATTTGTATGAGTATTTTATCTTGTGAGAGAAAATGATGAACGAGGGAAGGCCTTATTTGAAAATGTGGAGAGGTGTGTGGGTACCTTTTTGCAAAATTGACATAGTATCCTTCCTATCCATCAGATATAAATCGGACGGCCTATATTGCAGGATGGCAGGCACACCATCATCACCAACTTGTCTATACTATGTTAAAAACAACTCTGTTTTTTTATAATTACTAGCAAGATGCCCATGTGTTGCACGGAACATCAAGATGCATTTGTATGAGTAGTTTATCTTGTGGGAGAAAAGGGTGAACGAGGGAAGGCCTTATTTGCAAATGTTGAGTCGGTGTGGGTATCTTTTTGCAAAATTTCCATTTGTCCTTCCTATTTGTCAGATATAAATCGGAAGGCTTATATATATTCCCCTTGATTGTTCTTATGTATAAAGTTGTGATATAAAACATTTGTATATTTCTTTAGAGAGGGAGTATCTCTCTGTCGAAAAATGTATTTATGTGTAACTATTTACTCTTGTCTTTCTACTTCCTTTCGCTGATATGTGGGGCAACCGGCAACGGGGTCCACGTGCCATATGCACAAATTAGAGTGCACAACTGCACGGTAGACACACCCCGGTCGTAGCGGGGCAGTAATGCCCAATGAGCTGTCAAATCACAACCCCCCCCCCTTTAGTAAGCTGGATGGACGAAGTGGGAATATTTCACTGGGCCCGAATCCCCTTCTCCCTCGTCTGCTTGTTCAGAGAAAACCCCCTCTCGATGATTGCATAGGGTTTTCTCATGGAGAACCAGGTACGAATTCTTCATCCATCCCCAATAAATCCAAGTCCCTTGGTCGCAGGTAATCCTAGGATGGCAGCCACCGCTGTTGATGCATTTTTCTTCCTACTGAATCTAGTGTGTTTCATTTGCAGTGCCCAAAGTGTGAGGACCCTATAGGTTTCTGTGCCCTCGGCGAGACGCCACACTCGTTCCTTCTCATCCTAACACAATATTTTGAAACGCGCACAGTATGTTCCTAGAATCCTCTTTTCTATCCGGGTGTGTGGTTTTTTTTTTGAACATGCTGTGTTCTCATATTATTTTTCCTGCAGTGTATTATTTGCTCTGCCAGAACACATGTACTCAAGATGCTCGGCCTTGCCATAACTGAATACACTAGTTTAATGGTCACAGTGAAGACAAGCGATATAAGTTCTGAGTTGGGTTCATGAACCAAGAAGATCGCTGCTTTTTTTATGGCCGAACTTGGATAAACTTTCTCAAGTGTTACGGACTGAAAGTTGGCACACGAATGTTGATGGAAATAGCAGAACCTGGTCTGATCTTCACTGCGATCTTCCACCCCGACGCCATTCCAATTGTTCATCCATGTTAGTTTTGTATCTGGTTCTTGCTTGTTGCCTCGATTACTTCTTAATCCACCTATTCTATCTAACTAATCACAATTTAACTTTAGAAGTAGCAACGAATCTCTCACGGAGATGCTACTTCTAACTAATATTTTCTTATAATTGGTGGCACGTGTAGGTTTTTCCAGAGTTAAGCAGTCTGCTCGTTTGTTACTCTGTAATAACTTGGCTGTTACTGATGGCACTGAAGTTGACTCGATCGACATCCACAAGTTCCTACACTTTATTGATCGTCTTGAGTTCCTTGTGGGGCGTTTCAATGGTGGAAGGCCACGTGGGATATGTGTGCCACTACTGCACTCGTTGAACAGGTCCAACTGTGTCGAGAAACTTATGGTACGAGCTGTTTTCTGTTATATATATTGTTCATAAACTATTGCTTATACACAGTTTTACAGCTGTGATCTTCTTGAAATAGGAACTGCCCAGTTCTATTGTTCCTATACAGATGCCTGACCATGGTCGGGTCAGAGTTGCGCTTGGTCACAACATGATGTTTATGTCGACCTACTCAATTCCCCTTGGAGGTGAAAAGATACTTATTCATGGGTGGTCTAAAATAATGAAGGCCCGTCCATCTTGGAGAATAGGACAGAAGATTATGTTCATGCTTTTCCATGGCTCTAAAGCGAATATCCTGTTTATTGACCACATTGTGAGATGAAGCCGCTTTCAGAAGGTTGTGGATGCGCGGGGTGGCGGTCCTGGGGCTTGGTGGCCTCACACTTGGTTAACTGCAGGCAAAGTAGCACTGTTCGAGGCATGCTTTGTATGGTTGAACCTGTATAAGTACTCATACTGCTTTCAGCTTTGGTTGTTAAGCGCCCCTGCTGGTTTCAGTTAAGGTTGTTAAGTACTCCTGCTGCTTTTACAGCCTGTCATGTTTATTCAGTCATGTCTTCCTCCAGCCGCCAAAACAAAACCAGCACCGGCGGGGCCGCCTGCTTCCGCGTCCCACGGCTGGCTGCACCTCAGCACACGCATCGCCGCCCCGCCGTCTCCTAAATCGTTAACACCGACGTCCTCCGCGTGGTTTGGTGCGCTCGCCGCGGCGCCGCCCTCTCGCATTGTCAACATGGTCAACAAACAACATGAATCGGCAGAAGTACATGGATAGGATGACAGTAGGGGCCTGTCGGTGTCAAAACCGGCGGATCTCGTGTAGGGGGTCCCGAACTGTGCGTCTAGGCGGATGGTAACAGGAGACAAGGGACACGATGTTTTACCCAGGTTCGGGCCCTCTTGATGGAGGTAAAACCCTACGTCCTGCTTGACTAATATTGATGATGTGTGTTACAAGAGTAGATCTACCACGAGATCAAGGAGGCTAAACCCTAGAAGCTAGCCTATGGTATGATTGTTGTTCGTCCTATGGACTAAAGCCATCCGGTTTATATAGACACCGGAGAGGGCTAGGGTTACACAAAGTCGGTTACAGTGGTAGGAGATCTACATATCCGTATCGCCAAGCTTGCCTTCCACGCCAAGGAAAGTCCCATCCAGACACGGGACGAAGTCTTCAATCTTGTATCTTCATAGTCTTGGAGTCCGGCCGATGATGATAGTTCGGCTACCCGGACACCCCCTAGTCCAGGACTCCCTCAGTAGCCCCTGAACCAGGCTTCAATGACGATGAGTCCGGCGCGCATATTGTCTTCGGCATTGCAAGGCGGGTTCCTCCTCCGAATAATTTATAGAAGATTGTGAACACCAGGATAGTGTCCGGCTCTGCAAAATAAATTCCACGTACCACCGTAGAGAGAATAATATTACACAAGTTCAATCTGCTGACGTATTTGGTGGCGTGATGTCACACCACTACCAAGCCTTTACTTGAATCATTTTTATTGTAGCACCTCAGCGTCTTTAGCGAAGCGGTTTCCTTGGCACGTCTTGTCGAAGCAGAGATCATGTTCCCCTTATTCCGGGATTCCCATCAATACGGACGTGGGTAACCCAACCACGCCATTGATTGTGGCGCTTGCGAGATAAGCGAGTTTTACCAGGCCGATGGGGAGACATGTTTTTGTCCGCCCATATAAGGGGATAAAGATCCAACCCTTTTACCTGCGCCTTCTTCCTCCTTGGCTTATCCATCTCTGCGAACTCGAGCTCTAGCGCCCAAGTCCGCACATCTCACCTCAACCTTCTCCAAATATGTCCGGAGCGGGAGGCAAGTGGATGGCCTCCTCCGTCACGAAGGGGCAGATCCAGAAGCTACGCAGCGCCGGATATTTGTCCAGTAACATCGCGCACCTGCTCCCGAACGAGGGAGAGCTCATCCCCACCCCCAGGCCCCATGAGAGGGTAGTATTCCTTCCCCATTTCCTCCGCGGACTGGGCTTCCCACTCCATCCCTTTGTCCGGGGGCTCATGTTCTACTACGGCCTGGATTTCCATGACCTGGCCCCGAATTTCATCCTCAATATGTCGGTGTTATCATCGTGTGTGAGGCCTTCCTCTGCATCCAGCCCCACTTCGGCTTGTGGCTCAAGACCTTCAGTGTCAAGCCAAAGGTTGTGAAGGGCAGCCAAGCGGAGTGCGGAGGTGCCATGGTGGGCAGGATGTCCCACGTCACTTGGCTTGAGGGCACTTTCGTGCAAACCATTAAGGGGTGGCAATCGGGGTGGTCCTACATCACCGAGCCGCGTGACCCCGAATGGGCAGCGGCCCCCGAATTCAGATCTGGCATCCCCACACGGCTCACCTCCTGGAAAGAGAGCGGCCGGACATGGGGTGATTCGGAGGAGCTGTGCGGACTCCAAGCCTGCATCCAAAAGCTAGTGGACAAGAAACTCAAGCTTGTCAACGTAGTCCAGGTCATGCTCATCCGCCAGATTCTCCCGTGCCAACGACGGGGCTTCAACATGTGCGAGTTCGATCGGGCGCAGCACCAGACTTTGAGCGGGCTCTTCGACACTATGTACGAAGATGTCTGGAAGGTGTTGTTCAAGGGCGCCAAGGCTCCCGCATCCGCTACCAAAGATCGTGGATTCAGCTCGCAGCGTCCAGCTGACAAGGTAAGTGATTTTGTCCTTTACGGGACGCTTGTTTTCCATAGTTTGACTCTATGCGGGATCTAAACTCCCTTTCCTTTGACAGCACTGGCTAAAGAAGGCCGAACATGCTATCTGTCCGGCCCCATTGCCAGAGGACCCAGCGGACGCCCGCTTGACGGGGCTGCTGGCTCCGGCACCCCACGTGGTGCCGGAGAAGAAGGCCAAGAAGAAGGCCACGGGCACTCGAAAGAGCTCCCGTTTTCAGGTGTTATCGGATGATGACTCCGAGGCTGACTCCTCTCACAAAGGTGAGGAGGAGAAGAAGAAAGCCTCTCCCCTAGCGGGGGAGGGAGGAAAAGGAAGGCCTCCCCAACGAGGGAGGCCGAAGGGTCCAAGAAGGGAAAAACTCTTTCCCCAGACTGCTCTGCCAATGCCAGTGACGACGACGAGGACTGGCCTCCAAGAGCCAAGCCCTTGGCGAGATCGTAAGTATCCGGACTCCCGAATAACTTCATGGTTTTTCTTTTCGCCACATAATGTCTTTCTAATGCCGCATACAACCCTGCAGTCCGCCCAAGGATGATCTTCCTGCTTCATTGAGCGGGTCCTTAGGTGCGTCGGATATAGATTCTCTTCCGACCGCCTCCACCCCCCGTGATGCGGACGATGCCGAGGTGGGATCCCGGGAAGGGACCCACTAGTAGGAGGAGGCCCCAGAGGTGTCACAGGACAACCTCCCGGACTTTGCACCGGACTCGGCTCCGGAGCCCATAGTGGCTCCGGAGTCCGGCGGGCGGCCCCTTCGTAAGAAGGGCAAGACCGTGACGCCGGCAGCCTCCGTCCAACCGGAGGCGCCGGATAGCTTGCTGGAGGCGCTCAGTGGCGCCTCCATCAAAGAGGAACACCACACTGTTATGAGTGCGGTGATTCAGAAGGTTCAGCTCGAAAAGAGCGGACTGACCGAAGCCTGCAGTAGCCTTCTAACAGGATTTGAGGTAAGAATTTTGATATATGTAAAATAGTACCGCATAGACAGTAGCCCCTGATGCTTGGTTCGGTGTTCGAAAAGAAAAGCCGGACTGAGGATCTAAAAAGATTTACTCAGGAGTCATAAAAATTATGTCAATATGGGATTGCAGGCTGTGCTGCTGACCTCTCCCGCACTGACTGCGGAGGTCAATACTTTGAAGGAAAGCCTCGAGCGGCCGACAACGAGCTCGTCCGTGCCAAGAAGCAGCTCGAGGACAAGGAAGGTGAGTAATACCTTATGAAAATTGTACCTTACAGAAAAGGATATTGGTTGCAAAAAGAATGACAGGGATAATGTGGGTATTGCAGGGGCCACTAACGAGGTGGCGACCCTGAAGGAGGCGGTGGCCGTGGCCGAACGCAATGTGGCCGCGGAGCGCACCGAGCGAGAGAAACAGGAGGCGCGGGTGGCGGAGGTACAGCAAGAGCTCCAGGATCTCGTGGAAAAACATGAGAGCCTGGAGCGTGACTCGAAGACTCGAGAGTCTAAGCTTGCATCGGCTCTTGAGAGTGCCAAAGCCGCTAAGGCCGAAGCCTATAAGGCCCTCCAGGAAGTTGAGCCGTTGCAGAAAATCGCGGCGGGTAAGGCATTTTTCATGCAAAGTAAGCATGTGAGTGTGAATTACATATCACTTACCCGAATTTGGAGCTCTCCAGGAGCGTTCGCAGATCTGCCCCGCCGCGTGTCCGATGCTGCCGCTTTCTACAGGGCCGAGGAGGGGAGCTCGACGGAGAAAGTCCTCTGGTCTCAGTATGCTGAGGCCGGACATCCGGTGCCCCTTAGAGACCAGCTGAAGCAGCTGGTCGAGCTCCACAAGGTGGCCGAATAGGCCATGAAGGGCCTCATAGTTCGGCTGTGGCCTAAGGACGCCATGCCTGGGAGCTACTTCGGCCTAGTGCGGCGGCTGGTGGATGCGTGTCCATGGGTTGAGGTCATCAAGCACTCCGCCTGTATTGAAGGTGCCCGTCGAGCCCTTGCCCACGCAAAGGTGCACTGGGGCAAGATGGATGCTCAGAAGCTTGTGACGGACGCGCCACCGCAGGGCAAGGAATATCGTACTCCTAAGATGTATTATAAGACTGTGCTAAAGGGTGCCCGCACTATTGCGGGTGAGTGCTCCAAAGATGTAATATTTGAGTAGACTCGCATTTTGTTATCCTGTGCGCTGAAAACTTAGTTCATATGCGCTAAGCAACGCTTGTTAATTTAAAATATTACCTTCTGTGCGGCTATTTATCAAATCTGAGAGATGGCAAGTCGTCGGCTTCAGCCCCCATGCCACGAGTGGTGGGGTGTTCGGGCTAAATTTGAGCACTCTTGTTCCCATATTTGGGTCCATCTAGGGAGGCACTCAACACAACGAACAAGGCAACCGGACTTATAATGCTTGAACACTCTCACTTAGCCATAGAATTCTATAATTTTAAATTTCGGCGAAGCCCCTAGTCTTCGGAAGGCCGAATTTGGGGCGCTATCCATGCCTGGGCCGGACGAAGCCGGCTCCTCGCTCTAAGTGGCATAAGTCTTTAGGGACTCGCAAAAAAACCTCTCGAATAGCGACCGGCTCTCGCCTCATCATGACGGTCAGTTTTAGCTTTCTCCACTGAGGCGCTCACCCAGCTCAACTGGGGCGCAATCGCAGTGGTTCTCCCAGTGCTACCTTATCCGATACAACAGAACGTAAGGTACCAAAACATGGGAGCCGGGCAAACCCAACTATTGATCCAAGACATGATTCGGAGCTGATGCATATAATGCTATAAGTTCGGGGTGCCGCACTTGTGAAAGTGTTCAGACTTATCACACCTTGATGCGGGAACATAAGCCCCTGGTGTATTTAGCCGTGCCAGAATGTACGGATGCAACATGTCATAAATGAACATATGTATAAGAAAGAAATGCAATTGGAAGCAAAAAGGTGCTGCATTACTTATTCAAGAAAAGACTGTTGTAAATGCAGAACGATACAAATGGTGCGATAAGCAAGGGATGGGACTATTAAACATGTCCCCCTCCAGGGGGTAGGCTGCAGAATGGTGTATAAAACAGATTTAATGCTCGTAATGGAGACCACCTGGATATTCGCCGTAGCCTTCCTTCTTCCCTGGCTGTTGCATCGTGAGTTCGGCAGGTCTACTGCCGGACAGGGCCTCTGACGAACGGAGTCATGTGGGTAAAAATAAAAAGGAGAAAGGAAAAGAAAAAAAGAACGACACACTTTAGAGCCCCTGGTGTGGTTGAGCCGCATTCTGGGCCTGTCGTGGTCGTGCCCCTCTCCCCATGCCCATGGTATCTCCAAAGCGTAATGGTGTACGCGAAAGACCTGTCTTGACGTTTTGCAGGGGCTGGGGTTGGGGCCGCACTGCTACGCGTGCTCGGAACGTGACATGTGGTCTTGTTGTAGGTTACTCCGGGCGCGTTTAGCCGTGGCCGGTCGCTTAACGGCCGGACTCGAGAATTGCCTTAAGAGGCTGCACTGTACTTCTGTCGCGAGAGCCGCTGTATGTTCCTCCGTTCGGAGAGAGCGTTCAGTATTTCTGTTGACCGTGATGACTCCTCGAGGGCCTGGCATCTTGAGCTTGAGGTATGCGTAGTGCGGTACAGCGTTGAACTTTGCAAACGCGCTACGTCTGAGCAGAGCATGATAGCCGCTGCGGAACAGAACTATGTCGAAGATTAACTCCTCGCTTTGGATGTTATCCGGGGATCCGAAGACCACTTCTAGTGTAACTGAGCCTGTACAATTGGCTTCTACACCTGGTATGACGCCTTTAAAGGTTGTCTTGGTAGGTTTAATCCTTGAGGGGTCTATGCCCATTTTCCGCACTATATCTTGATAAAGCAGATTCAGGCTGCTACCGCCATCCATCGGGACTCTGGTGAGGTGAAATCCATCGACGATTGGGTCTAAAACCAATGCGGCGAATCTGCCGTGGCGGATGCTGGTGGGGTGGTCCCTTCGGTCAAAAGTGATCGGGCAGGAGGACCATGGATTGAACTTCGGGGCAACTGGCTCCATCGCGTATACATCCCTGAGTGCATGCTTTCGCTCCCTTTTGGGTATGTGTGTCATGTATATCATGTTCACCGTCCACACCTGTGGGGGGAAACCCTTCTGTCCTCTATTGTTCGGCGGTCGGTTGTCTTCCTCGTCATCGCTATGCAGCCCCTTGTCATTGTTTTCGGCAATTAACTTGCCTGCCTGCTTGAATACCCAACAGTCCCTGTTGGTGTGGTTGGCTGGCTTTTCGGGGGTGCCGTGTATCTGGCACGAGCGGTCGAGCTTTGTCTACCACGAGAGTAGATCTACCACAAAAGTGATCGGTCGAGCTTTTCGGGCCCTCTTGATGGAGGTAAAACCCTAAGCCCTGCTTGATTAATATTGATGATGTGTGTTACAAGAGTAGATCTACCACGAGATCAAGGAGGCTAAATCCTAGAAGCTAGCCTATGGTATGATTGTTGTTCGTCCTACGGACTAAAGCCATCCAGTTTATATAGACACCGGAGAGGGCTAGGGTTACACAGAGTCGGTTACAATGGTAGGAGATCTACATATCCGTATCGCCAAGCTTGCCTTCCACGCCAAGGAAAGTCCCATCCGGACACGGGACGAAGTCTTCAATCTTGTATCTTCATAGTATTGGAGTCCGACCGATGATGATAGTTCGGCTACCCGGACACCCCCTAGTCTGGGACTCCCTCAGGGCCCACCACGTCAATGTATGGAAAAATAAAATGCTTCCTCCTAGTGTTTTCTTGACATATGGGACCCACGTCATTGTGAGCGTATATAGTTAATAGACAAGAGAACAACACAAGATCGGCTGGCACCTGGGACGTAGCTGCTCGAGCAGTATTTCTTTTTGTTATTGTTGAGACGGAGCAGGTTTTGAACTGGGTTGTGGCCCGTCTAGCCCAGGCTTATATTTTATGTTCACCATGTGACCAACCCAGCTATTTTTTCTTTGTAAAAATGAGCCCAGTTTATTTTTTCTAAAGAATACCCAATCGAGGCCTACTTATTTTTCTACGCCCTGATGGGCTGCAACTCTTTCAAGACGCCTACAAAATCTTGAAAGTAATATGAAATGGGTTGTAAATATAAAAACAGATGACAAATTGGCAATGACTTTATAATTTTTTTTCACATTTTCAGATTCCTATTTCACTGGGCATTAACCTAATTTAAATATATCTTCAAAGTACTTTAAATCTGGCTCGACATTTCGGTATTAAAAATAGTTTGGAACCCACAAAAATATGCGAAATTGGCCCTGGCCAACCAAAAAAAAACGACCTCGAAGCTCGTATCACCGTAGCATCCAAGCTGCGATAGCACCTTATGTTTTCTCGCACAGCAGTATATGAGGTGCTCCTGCACCATAGATTCTATGGTGATACGAGTTCACTGAGATCTAACGGCCCACAGTAGGAGGTTTGAATGTTTTTGGAATATATGGCTGATAGAGTTTGGGAAATGCGCAGAAAGTACAAGTACTACGCATGTGCCATCTGATCACTGATCAGACGACCTAGATGCTCATATCACCATAGCGGGTAACTAAGCTAAGGTTAGCCGTTGGATCGAAGATGCAGTGGCACACACGAGGCCTGAATGTTTTATTTGCAAAAAACGTTTGGAGAGTTTGGAAATTGCGCATAATTACAAAGACCACTCCCAAGCCCTTGGATCTCACTTCCAACAGTGTAAAAACTCGTATCACCATGGTATCTAAGCTGCGAGTTGGATGTGATATTCTATGCCGCTGTCGTTTTTGTTCGTAAACTTGCAAAATACGTGTAACTCGTGCCTTTACTTGTCTAACCGCGCAAAGTGTTTGTTCAAAAAAAACATCCTACACTAAAATCTCGGAACAACACACGGGCGTCCCACTTGTCATTAATCAAATTTGGACCTAAAACTAACAAATCTGAAAGAGGAGATTCGAACTGGCAAGCTGGACTAAAAACCATAAGTCGATAGCCTGAAACAACAACGGTTGTTGGATTTGTCGCATAACTTGATGTTATACAGTATTACGTTGAGTAGAGTAGAGGGAGTGCCTCGTCAACACGTGCATGACCGTTGTCTCACTTACTGGTGGGTCCCAGGTCTGCGATCTCAATCTCTCCTCTCTCCATCATCTAACCTTTGCACAGGCACACACGAAGAGCGGCGCTGGCTTGCCATGGTGTTATTACAACAACAACAAAAAAACTTGGAAAATAGAAGAATCGCCTAGAACAAGAGACGTTGTGGCTGGTCGAGACGGAGCTAACCACATCTATCCTCTGTGCCACGTTTGCATGATGAAGCTGTGTGCCTAGTGGGGTGTTTTCGACCGACTGGCTAGGTCCCGAGGTCGAACCATAGGTATTACTAGAGTTACTGCCGACGTCTGATACAGTACTCCCTCTGTCTAGGTGAGTAAGTCACCGTGACCAAGGAGGAGGGGAAAACGAGAGACCTTAATGTTTTTTTGCTAATTAATAACATTGCATGCAATGAACTAACCACTGCATGTGGTGTTTGGTAGTCTCAAATCATTAAAAGCATGCACACCCCTCATCTCTTATTTGTTGATATGTCAAGAAACAAGAAACGAGATAGAAGTTAATGCACCGCGCGTAAGTGTTTTGGGATTATTTGATTTTCGTAAGGTGACTTACACACCTAAACGAAGGGAGTATATTTTTACACGCACATTTTTCCTCCGTGCCGAGACGTGGCACACCCTACCGCGCGAATTCGGGGTCCTCCCGGGTGGTGCACGCATATATTCTTCCTGACGTGGGACGCCCTACCGCGCGTTTTCTGGGTCCTCCTCGGTCGTAGCACCAAAGCAAGTAAATGGGTTGTCAAATCACGAAAGACCACCTTTCCCGCCGAGTATATCAGTGAAGCACGGTGGCTAGCTAGTTGGGCTAGTTCGACCGATTAGCTAGGCCGCCGCCACATTTGTTTTTTCACCCCTTTTTTATCTACTTGCCGATAGGTAAAGTTAAATATCCAGCGCGGCGTTGCTCTGGTGTTTGGGTGCGGCAGGATTTTTAATTTTTGATTGACGGGAGCAGGCGCGGCAGGATTTTCAATTTTTTGACTGATGGGAGCAGGCGCGGCAGCAATTAGTCATGATGACTCCGCCTGTAAAACCCACTGCTCCCTGATGTGAGAAGTCGTCGACTGGTGTTTTACCGTGGTGAAAACCAAAAGATTCCCCGCTCCTCGGCTGGCTCCCTCCGCCTTCCTGTAGATTGCATTGCCTTTCAGCCGTTTCGCCCCCTTTGCTTCCTGTCCCCATTGCTTCTACCTCGTGCCATGGCGGCGCAGCAGGTCACAGAGTCCGAGGTGAGGCGCCTGACTCAGGAGCTCCATGCCAAGGATGCGGAGCTTAGGGCCAAGGACGTGGAGCTCCGTGAGCTCAAGGAGGAGAGGAGTGCCATGCTCCTCCATTATGTGCAGGCGTCCTCCACAAAGATGCTCGAGGCGTCGGCGGTGTTCCTGCAGAAAGCGGGAGATACGATAGGCCGTCAGGGGAGCCGGCTGGAGCGCGAGCGGGCCGATCGTGACGAGGTCCAGGATTGCCTCAGCCCCTTGGTGAACCAAGTTGCCAAGCACGTGTTGCGGCTGCGTGATGCCTACCGTCGTGCCAGCGCGATGATGCCGGCCGTCGGGCTAAACCCGTTCTACCACCCGGTCGACTTCAACGAGCTGCGGCTTCCTGACCTGGTCTCCTTCTTCACGTATATCTCCGAGGAGCTGAGCCGTCTCCGTGTGATGGTGGGGGCTGAGCTGGAAAAGGAGGGGTTGCGGGCTGCCGTCGTCGTTGCCGGGCGAATCCTTTCAGGGCTCCGTCACCGGAATCCATTCGTGCCATTGGACGCCGTCTTTGACGAGCTAGCTCCCGTGGACCGGGAGCGGGCTCTGCGGGCGGTTGCACCCTGCATCACCAACGTCGTGTGCCTCGAGAAGCAGAGGGACTTCGGTGGTATTTAGGCGCCCACTGCATGGGCATGCCCATGTCTCGGCGCACCATGACCGTTGGATCAAACTCACACGGTGCAGATCAGTCACTGTAGCACAAAGCATGTGGGTGTGTTTGGTTGCATTCTCATCTCAATATAGTTGTTTTCTCTTCATGTATTTTTATTAACCTACTAGTGTGCACTCATGCACCCTTCATGCACTCTGCCAAACACCCAAAAGTGGGTCAAGAAGGGAACTTTTGCTCCCATCCCGTGCACCCTTCATACGGAATTCCCCTTCATACACCCTGCCTAACAGTATTCGTGCTTCATATGGTTCATGTTTCGTGGAGTACTGTAGCACCGTAATCTCCGTGCGCTGTAGACCTACTTCTGTTAACATTGATCTCATCGTTATTTCTCGATCGGACAGTCGAAAAAGCGGTACTATGTTACATATACGAGTAGTTGACATGCGCACAACATCAGTTTTTATCGTCATATCTTACTACACTAGTAACAAGATTGTCTAGTACTGACGTATGAACCACTTCACATGCCTAGTAGTAGGAGCACTGTGTATGTTCAAGTGGCTGCCGTGTTTCGCACTCCTCCGTCGTAAGAGTGGAAATGCTTGCTGTAATCATTTTTTTCTTCCGAAAAACAGTGGACATGATCTACCGTGTAGATCCTCCTCGAGCCATGCGCTAAATTACTCACTTCTACCGACGTGTGGGACAACCAGCACCTGGGTTCACCAGCCATGCACTAAATTACTCCGTAGTAGAGTGACGGTAGACTACCCCGATCGAAGCGCCGCAGTAATGCCCAATGAGCCGTCAAATCACAAAACCCCCTCCTTTCCAGCAGTAAGTTGGACGGACAAAGCAACCATCATTTCACTCTTCTCTATAATCTTCCTCTCTTGAAGAAAACCCCCACTCGCTTCGCTTCTCCCTCATCTCATTCCTCCTTTCATTCTTCTCTATCAGCTTCCTCTCTTGGATGGACGCTGGAGCACTGGCCGACGTGATGTCTATGGCTCTGGCCAAAACCGTCGAGGCTCATGTTACGAAGAAGCACAAGCACCCCGCCAAGACTACCGCAGACAAGCTCAAAGCCATCGCCCTATCCAAGCCCCCCTCTCCAGGATCCCTCATTAAGCAAGTCCAGGTAATGTCTCTCGTTGATGACCTTTTTCTCGATCTTGATCGTGTTTTTTGATCTAACATGCAGTACTATTACTGGTAGTACAACTTTCTGGGTGATCTTGCATGTGATTTTAGTGTGCCAAATGACGGTTTTAAATTCCTCTTTTGACCAAAACGTGCGAGAGGTTGACACTGATTTCTTATAGATTACTTTCAACTACTCCCTCTGTTCCAAATTTCTTGTCTTAGATTTGTCTAGATACGGATGTATCTAATACTAAAATGTGACTTGATACATCCGTATCTAGACAAATCTAAGACAAGAATTTTGGGATGGAGGGAGTACTTTATGAACATCAATGCTACCTTTGAAGAGGGTATATTTGCCTCAGTAACTTGTGCTATGGATATTGCAAGTAATCCCTCTGCTCTCATGCCTTTGAAGATATGTTCTAGTGTCTTTGTTCACTCATTTCTATGCGTATATGTAGTCATATATGCAGTATAATATCGAAAATCATCTTATATTTCTGAATGGAGGTAGTAATAAAATATGGTTTCTGTTTGAATTCGAACCAGGTCCGCGGTGGAGATGAAGTTCTCAAAGTCATGCTGTGTGAACTGGAAGACCTGGGATGAGTTCAACTGCTAAACTATCCAGCTGATGTGTCCTTGTCGCCACGTGTCCTGAACTAGTGTTTTCCTGTAGCATTGTTGTCAGGCGTGTTCTCGAGGCATTACTTGAACACAACAATTTCCTAGCCGTGCCTTCGATTACGAAGAGTGTGGTTCTTGTAAAGCTTCCCAACAAATCTGATGCGGCCTGTCTTCATCATCATATTTATGAGTGGAAAGACCACTCTGTTAGGTTCTCCAAGGTTGACAAGATGGTGATGGTGCATGTAGACATCTCTCACGAAGTCCATGTCCTAGTCAGTTATGCAGGGTTCATCCCATTGGTCGGTGGCAAGAAATAGTCTGCAGAGTTTAATTAGTGCAACTTTGCTTGCCTGTAGCAAGTACTATTGTTCAGTACTTGATTTGTGTTTGTGAACCCTGTATTGTTTATTAGTACTGCTGCTTTTGGTGCGTAGTTAGTCCTGAGAACGGTCTATGTTAATGTTTGTCCACTCAATTCAGTCTGTATATTTTGAAGTATCCAAATCATCTTTTTTGTGAGGACGATTTATCAATTATGGTTACACTCCAATATATGTATGCATTGCAGGGTTTATCGCACCCATCGGGATTTCCAGTCCGATGGATGTTCGGTCCATACGATTTGTCACGACCTTTGGACTGTCCTGCTTGTGGGAGTAGGGGGGGCCCCTGCATGCCAGCCGTAGTTGGACGATCAATCTTCTGTTTAGTACTTCAACATAGTGATTTCCTGGTAAGGATTCACTCGTGTCACATCAAGTAAATCTTATTGATTTACTGTCTAAATCTTATTGATTTAATGTCGTGTTTTCTTTCTTTTCTTGCAATTTTATGATGCAGGTTTTGCCATGTGACATTCATCACAGAATAAACCGTTTGGTTTGCTCTACGATGGTTATTTTTGCAGGTATGACTTCTTATGTCGTGTCTGTAATGAAGGCACTGTCCATCACTTATATTACTGGAAAAAATTGGATCCGTATGTTGTTTGAGAACAAGCTGAATCCCTATGATGAACTCCAGTTTGGTTTAACAAAAACGCCACAATTAGTCCTTCTCACGTTTAGAAGAAATGAAGAAAAAGACTGGATCAAGGTCACGGATGCAAGTCAAGTTAGAAAGCTGATCATAGAAGACCAGACATGATCGCCGCAGTCTCGCACATCGCTACCACCTTCAGCAACGGATCGAGCACCGACAGTTGCTCTAGCACTGACAGTGGCAGCTGCTCAGTCTAATCCAGCTGAGGATTGGGCACCGATAGCGTCAGCAGATCAGTCTGATTTACCGGAGGATCAGACATCGACACCGGCACCTGCTCCGACACCGGCGCCAGCTCTACAAGGAGCACCATCTCCGGCAGCAGCGGCGGCTTCGGCACCTGCATCAACAATTGCACTTGCATCTTCTCCGGCCCGTGCAGTTGCACCGGCAACAGACTGGGCTGCAGTTCACACTTCATATACCAAAGTCCTTACGAAAACCGACATGTCCAACTTCTGGGTAAGCGTTGGCGGCCCAAGTGCTTCGTTCATTTTTCTTTTCATGTTGTTTCACATGATTTACTGTGTTGATCTAACTATTTGGGTATGTCTTCTTGTGTGCAAACAGAGAATTCCTAGAACAACGAGGGAGTCGTTCAACAATCCGGGCGACCGCGGCCAAGTTTCTCTTACCATGGGCAGCCTTGGTGTGAATGAACCTGCTCAATATACCGTAAGTACAAAGGATGGTCGCATGATGGTTGATGCTAAAGGATGGTCAAGGTTCAAATCTAAATCATATCTTGTGGTAGGGGATGATGTCAAAATCGAACTTTCTCGGCAAGGAGAGCAGGTCCAAATCAACTTTCAAATTCTTCAGTAGCAGCACACAACTGCCGAACTGATCTATCCTCCGAGAGATTTTGATGTAATAATCTGGCATGGTGAAACAAGTGTCCTATGTGCGTAAGTAGTACGACAGTATTATTTATCACATGGTATATCATTGATAGAATTGCAACTCTGATTGCTGGTTAGGAACTGTCGTTCGATTTCATTCCAACAGCTGCTGTGCGTTATTCAATTTTGTGTATTTGCCTTGCGACAGCATCTAAAACCAGCGCCGTACCGATCGCTTGCAATATGAAAAGCGCTGAGGTATAACACATGGGCCCCCAAACATGCAGGGTGGGCCTGCGGCCCAAAGTCCAGAACCATGAGCCTGTCTGAGTTTTATATTCTCAGCTGAACCCCCATAGAAAAAGCTGAACTCCCATAATGCACGTGCGTTGCACGTAACATCAAGATGCATTTGTATGAGTATTTTATCTTGTGAGAGAAAATGATGAACGAGGGAAGGCCTTATTTGCAAATGTGGAGAGGTGTGTGGGTACCTTTTTGCAAAATTGACATAGTATCCTGCCTATCCGTCAGATATAAATCGGACGGCCTATATTGCAGGATGGCAGGCACACCATCATCACCAACTCGTCTATACTGTGTTAAAAACAACTTTGTTTTTTTATAATTACTAGCAAGATGCCCATGCGTTGCACGGAACATCAAGATGCATTTGTATGAGTAGTTTAACTTGTGGGAGAAAAGGATGAACGAGGGAAGGCCTTATTTGCAAATGTTGAGTCGGTGTGGGTATCTTTTTGCAAAATTTCCAATTTTCCTTCCTATTCGTCAGATATAAATCGGATGGCTTATATTGTAGGAAGGCAGGCACACCATCATCACCAACTTTGTTTTTTATAAGAGTAGAGATATATGTTATATATATTCCCCTTGATTTTTCTTATGTATAAAGTTGTGATATAAAACGTTTGTATATTTCTTTACAGAGGGAGTATCTCTCTGTCAAAAAATATATTTATGTGTAACTATTTCCTCTTGTCTTTCTACTTCCTTTCGCTGATATGTGGGCAACCGACAACGGGGTCCACGTGCCATATGCACAAATTAGAGTGCACAACTGCACGGTAGACACACCCTGGTCGTAGCGCGGCAGTAATGCCCAATGAGCCGTCAAATCACAAACCCCCCCTTTCCGGCTTTAGTAGTAAGCTAGACGGACGAAGCGGGAATATTTCACTGGGCCCGAATCCCCTTCTCCCTCGTCTGCTTGTTCAGAGAAAACCCCCTCTCGACGATTGCATAGGGTTTTCTCATGGAGAACCAGGTACGAATTCTTCAACCATCCCCGATAAATCCAAGCCCCTTCGTCACTGGTAATCCTAGGATGGCAGCCACCACTGTTGATGCATTTTTCTTCCTACTGAATCTAGTGTGTTTCATTTGCAGTGCCCAAAGTGCGAGGACCCTATAGGTTTCTGTGCCCTCGGCGGGACGCCACACTCGTTCCTTCTCATCCTAACACAGCATTTTGAAACACGCACATTATGTTCCTAGAATCCTCTTTTCTATCTGGGAGGGTGGGTTTTTTTTGAACATGCTGTGTTCTCATATTATTTTTCCTGCAGTGTATTATTTGCTCTGCCATAACACATGTACTCAAGATGCTCGGCCTTGCCATAACTGAATACACTAGTTTAATGGTCACAGTTGAAGACAAGCGATATAAGTTCCGAGTTGGGTTCATGAACCAAGAAGATCGCTGCTTTTTTATGTCCAAACTTGGATAAACTTTCTCAAGTGTTATGGACTGAAAGTTGGCGCACGAATGTTGATGGAAATAGCAGAACCTGGTCTCATCTTCACTGCGATCTTCCACCCCGACGCCGTTCCAATTGTTCATCCATGTTAGTTTTGTATCTGGTTCTTGCTTGTTGCCTCGATTACTTCTTAATCCACCTATTCTATCTAACTAATCATAATTTAACTTTAGAAGTAGCAACGAATCTCTCACGGAGATGCTACTTCTAACTAATATTTTCTTATAATTGGTGGCACGTGTAGGTTTTTCCAGAGTTAAGCAGTCTGCTCGTTTGTTACTCTGTAATAACTCGGCTGTTACTGATGGCACTGAAGTTGACTGGATCGACATCCACAAGTTCCTACACTTTATTGATCGTCTTGAGTTCCTTGTGGGGCGTTTCAATGGTGGAAGCCCACGTGGGATATGTGTGCCACTACTGCACTCGTTGAACAGGTCCAACTGTGTCGAGAAACTTATGGTACGAGTTGTTTTCTATTATATATGTTGTTCATAAACTATTGCTTATACACAGTTTTACAGCTGTGATCTTCTTGAAACAGGAACTGCCCAGTTCTATTGTTCCTATACAGATTCCTGACCATGGTCGGGTCAGACTTGCGCTTGGTCACAACATGATGTTTATGTCGACCTACTCAATTCCCCTTGGAGGTGAAAAGATACTTATTCATGGATGGTCTCAAATAATGAAGGCCCGTCCATCTTGGAGAATAGGACAGAAGATTATGTTCATGCTTTTCCATGGCTCTAAAGTGAATATCCTGTTTATTGACCACATTGCGAGACGAAGCCGCTTTCAGAAGGTTGTGGATGCGCGGGGTGGCGGTCCTGGGGCTTGGTGGCCTCACACTTGGTTAACTGTAGGCAAAGTAGCACTGTTCGAGGCGTGCTTTGTATGGTTGAACCTGTATAAGTACTCATACTGCTTTCAGCTTTGGTTGTTAAGTGCCCCTGCTTGTTTCAGTTAAGGTCGTTAAGTACTCCTGCTGCTTTTACAGCCTGTCATGTTTCTTCAGTCCTGTCTTCCTCCAGCCGCCAAAACTAAACTAGCACTGGCAGGGCCGCCTGCTTCCACGTCCCACGGCTGGCTGCGCCTCAGCACACGCATCGCCCCCCCCATCGTCTCCTAAATCATTAACGCCGACGTCCTCCGTGTGGTTTGGTGCGCTCGCCGCGGCGCCGCCCTCTCGCATTGTCAACATGGTCAACAAACAACAGGAATCGGCAGAAGTACGTGGATAGGATGACAGTAGGGGCCCACCACATCAACGTATGGAAAAATAAAATGCTTCCTCCTAGTGTTTTCCTGACATCTGGGACCCACGTCATTGTGAGCGTATATAGTTAATAGACAAGAGAACAGCACAAGATCGGCTGGCACCTGGGATGTAGCTGCTCGAGCAGTATTTCTTTTTGTTATTGTTGAGACGGAGCAGGGTTTGAACTGGGTTGTGGCCCGTCTAGCCCAGGCTTATATTTTATGTTCACCATGTGACCAGCCCAGCTATTTTTTCTTTGTAAAAATGAGCCCAGTTTATTTTTTCTGAAGAATACCCAATCGAGGCCTACTTATTTTTCTACGCCCTGATGGGCTGCAACTCTTTCAAGACGCCGACAAATCTTGAAAGTAATATGAAATGGGTTGTAAATACAAAAACAGATGACAAATTGGCAATGACTTTATAATTTTTTTTTCACATTTTCAGATTCCTATTTCACTGGGCATTAACCTAATTTAAATATATCTTCAAAGTAATTTAAATCTGGCTCGACATTTCGGTATTAAAAATAGTTTGGAACCCACTGAAATATGCGTAATTGGCCCTGGCCAACCAAACAAAACGACTGCAATAAATTGCATAAGAAGTTTCCATGAGCTATATATAAATTATTAAACAAAAGAAGGAGTGGTCTGACTTGTTGGCCAGTTTAGTTGACACGTATGCAATATTTTTTTAGTTATTATATATTTCAACAAACTATGCTGGCAGACGTAACCGTTGGATGTCAATCCAACGGCCGTCATGTTTCTTCAATATCTGATCTTCTTGCTCCAGCCGCCAAAACAGCGCCGGCGGGACCGCCTGCTCTCGCCTCCCATGGCCGGCTGTGCTGCCGCGCAGGCCTCAGCGCCCCCTACTACTCCCACCGCTCCCCAGGGCATCCCTCTACTCACCCACACCCCCTATTATTCTGCAGCGACGGCAGCCTCACACCGCAGCCGAACCGGTGAACCCTCGTACTCCTCTCCGCGCGGGCTTCCACTGCCGCGTCTTCCCCGGCTCCGCGTCGTCCCCTTCCTAGGCCTCACCGTCGTCCACCGCCCTGGTGCTCTCGGTGCAGCATGGTCAACGTGGTCAAGGAACGACTTCCATCGGACGTGGACTATACGTGGAGAGGCTGACAGCTGGGTCCACGGCCGCAGCAAGGAAGTGCCTCCTTATTACGCGGAAAATAAATATTCCTCCACCTGACAGCAGGGACCCACCGGACGGGCCACCGTATTTTGCGAAAAAATGTTTCCCCCCTGACTGCTGGGACCCACCAGCTACATCTTCGCACGCAAGGAATTGCGTCCGGGCAAAAAAACGATTCGCCCCCCTGACTGCTAGGACCCACTAGCTACATCTTCGTACGCAAGGAAGTGCGTCCGAAAAAATGATTTGCCCCCCTGACTTCTAGGACCCACCAGCTACATCTTTGCACGCAAGGAAGTGCCTGACAGTCGGGACCCACTTGGTCGAAGCACACGTAGCGTTGTCATTCTGGTCACGAACGTGTACGTACATATATACTGGTCGATGTAGAGGTGCGCACGTGTCGTAGTAGAGGCGCACACGTACCATGTACACGTACGTATAGCGGCCAGGGTGCAAGAAAGAAAATATGGCCACGTACGTACATACGGGCAGGGTCTCAAATGCATACTCGCGCATACATACGGCCAGGGCCTGTGTTCATGGGGAGGCAACGGAATGCATCGTATTCATGGGGAGGCAACGGAATGTGTCGTGTTCATGGGGAGGCAAGAGAATGAGTCGTGTTCATCGGGAGGCAACGGAACGCGTGGGAGCCAACCGGCTGGGTCGGAATGGAATGCGTGGTTGTGTTCATCGGGAGGGCTTGGACGGAACAAGCGATGGAAACGAGGCCTGGCGTACCGCAGAACGGAGGAAATGGACCTCCTATGTTCGGAACAGGGTCCTGTTGATCGGGAGGGGTCTGGCGTACCGAAAACGGAGGAAACTGACCTCCTATGGTCGAAACAGGGGTCCTGTTGATCGGGAGGGGTGTGGCGTACCGCAAAACGGAGGAAATGGACCTCCTAAGGTCGAAACGGGGGTCTTGTTGATCGGGAGGGGTGTACCGTACCGCAAAACGGACGAAACGGACTTGTGTTGGAGCGTTACAGTCGAAACGGGGGTTCTGTTCATCGGGACGGGTGTGGCATACCACTAAACAGGACTCCACGGGATACTGTTCATCTCCACGGTCGACCTCCTCCAGCCTCCACGGGCTACCGTCGACCTCCTCCAGCCTCCACGGGCTCCTGTTCATCCAGCCTCCACCGCGCACTACTCCACCAGCTACTGTTCAACCACCCCTCCACGGGCACCCCTCCACCATCTACTGTTCATCCAGCCCTCCACACCGGAGGGTCCTGTTCAACCACCCCTCCACGGGCACCCCTCCACCCTCTATTGTTCATCCAGCCCTCCACACCACGGGGTCCTCTTGAACCACCCCTCCATGGGCACCCCTCCACCGTCTACTGTTCATCCAGCCCCCCACACCACGGGGTCCTGTCCAACCTCCCCTCCACGGGCACCCCTCCTTCGTCTACTATTCATCCAGACCTCCACACCACGGGGTCCTATTCATCCAGAGGAAACGCCACCGCTTACTGTTCATCCAAACCTCCCTGCGACACTCACTGTTCATCCAATCGATCGGCTTCAGTTAGCAGCAGTAGCGAAGGAATCGCTCGATCGGGTTAAGTTAACAGCCATCGATCAATCGCTCGGGTTCAGTAACGCGTAGCCTGCAGTGCAATCGCTCGGGTTCAGTTAGAGCCCAACGCCTCGCTCGGGTTCAGGTAGAGCCAACGCCTCGCACACACGCGCGTACGTGTACGAGAGAAACGCGCATCACTCGGCCCCCGACCTCCCACCATAACCGGGAACTCCTCGAAATTTTCCTCGCCTTCGCTTGTACCACAGTTTTTCCCGTCATGGACGGCCCAAAGAATGTCATGCAGCTGCATCTCCGGCCCGCCCAGGACGAAAAGCCCATTTTCTGTCATGATTTTTTGTCATAGAAGTAGGAGCCCACCACATCTATGATGATACCGGGTTGTGTCACAATTATCGTCATAGAAGTGTCATATATATGACAGAAATTTTTTCGTTCGGCCCAAAATGTCACGGATGTGTCTTTTTTTTTGTAGTGACAAGTGCAAAAAAAGGGAAAGGTTAAACACATACCGAGCTGCTACTTCAGTTGCTTCATTCCCCTCTAAACTTGTTGCATTCTCCTCTAAACCTATTGCATTCTCCTCTGCATTTGCTGCTGCCCATTGTTCCTCTTCTCCAAATATGGCATCAACTGGATTGGTACAAAGCCTAGCAATATGCCCTAGGATACCACATTTTTTGCACTTACGCTGTTTTTTTGCACGACCCTCATCGCCGGCTCTTATCCTGTTTTTCCTTGGTCTTCCAGGTGGTCTAGTCAGTACATGAGAAAGGAGTTTGAACCCTGGGTCTACTAGTTTCCATTGGTCTTTTCTCAAGAGATCGGGCACATTTTTAGCATAAGCAAAGCCCTAAATTTGGCAACAAAGAAATATTCAAAGCAATATTGATCAACTTCAGCATCTTCACCTCCAATAACAGTCATGAGTTGTAGGGAATGTATGCACAGCTTCCCGAGGATCTGCCATTGCCTACAACTGCATTCCTTAGTTGCAAGGTTCACTGGACATCTCCATTCCCTATTTACTGTTAGTGTATGTCACCTCAGCCTCGTATGTCGACGGTCGAATGCATTTCATCCTTAGTCCTCTTTCCTTGGCATACAATGCCTTAATCAGAGATGGGAGCATAAGATGGCCAACATATTGTGTTTCTGCAATTCTTTTACGAAGAGCCATCTTTATCATGATCATCTGCCTGATCTTATCAAACGCTTGCCACAACAAAAGCCCTTTCACTAACTTGAACTTTGCATTGAAACACTCAGCGAGGTTATTGGTCACATAGTCTACTTTGAAGATTTCATTGAATTTGCTTCTTGACCACACATTTCCATGATGTTCATCCATGCACTCCTTCACCAAAGGATTGTGAGCATACGATAATCTCAAATGGTGCTCATGCTTCCTCAAGCTGCATGTGTATGATGTTGGCCATAGGTTCTCATCATAAACTTTGCCTTTGAAATTCTTTTTGAAATTCTGTGCTAGGTGTCGCATACATTCCCAATGTTCCACTCCAGGGAAAACAATTTCTACTACACTCTCTAAACCTTGCAAGCATCTGTGTGTATAACTAAACATGAGGGTGTACCTATAATGTTGTGCAACTGTTGCAGAAACCAGAACCAACTCTCCTCCGAGTCTGCCTCCAACACACCAAATGCAACTAGGAATACCAGTTGTGTCCATCAACTACAGAAGCTGCTGCTAGCTGGCCTCTCCATGTTCCATTCAAAGTAGTTGCATCGACAGCCAAATATGGCCTACAACCATTTAGAAACCCCTGCCAGCAAGCCTTGAAACAAAAAAAAAGCCCTCATGAAGCACTCATTCTCCACTGACTTCCCTTTTCATTTGTACTGAATTGTATGCTTGTCAATCTCTACAACACTCCCTGGACTAGCCGTCTCCACTTCAGCTTTGAAGGTGTAAAGCAAATAAAACTCTCATTCCATGGACCATTAATCCTATCAAGAGCCCTTCTCTTAGCATATAAAATCCCCATGTAAGGTATATCAATCTTGTACTTCTCAAATAGCTTCCCATGGAGTGATGTTGGACCAATTGTTAGTGTTTCCCTCACCCAATCCAAGATTGCATCGGTCGGTGTCAAAACTGGTAGATCTCGGGTAGGGGGTCCCAAGCTGTGTGTATTAGGATCAATGGGTAAAAGGAGATGACGGACACGATGTTTACCCAGGTTCGGGCCCTCTCTAAGAGGTAAAACCCTAGTCCTGCTTGATTATATTCGATGTGTATGATTACAGAGTTGATCTACCTCGAGATCATATGTTGTGGTCTAAAACCTAAGGGTATGATGAATAATGTCATAATTCTCTATCAACTAGCCTGAACTTGGCTTATATAATGTACGAGAGGCCTAGGATAACAAGAGTCCTAGTCGAATACGTTGGTGGAAAGGAGTCCTTGTTTTGATCACCAAGTCTTGTGGAATCTTCCTCCTATGCGGCATGGGCTTCCCGAACTGGCCCAATAGTGAACCGCCATGGGGGGTCCTCGGCCTGATCAGGAGACGATGTGGTCAGTACCCCCTAGTCTAGGACACCATCAGTAGCCCCCTGAACTGGGCTTCAAGTTGGGAATGCTCCTCGATTCTTCCAAACTATTCTCCATCTTCCATCATCGGTCTTGAAAACTGGTTCAACAAATCTTTTCATCTTCGATCTTGAGGATCACCAAAGTGAATCCAAAGAGTTTACACGTCGGGTATCCGAGCCCCTTTAAGTTCTCGGCCTTTATCAATGCCTTGTTATTTTATACGCCACACCTCGGGTTCGAAGTTGTTCATGTGCGACAGTGTCCTCTTGCATCCGATTTCCAATGCCGGACTACATTCGAGGTATCTTTTGCAGCCGAGCACCAACACCGGACTGTATCCGAGCTCCAATGCCGAATTATATCAGAGCTGTCATACATCACCTTGGCTCTGAAAAAGTTTCAAGGAGGTTAACCGAGCTTAACGCTGAAAAGTTCTCTATGGAGCCAGCCGCTTGCAGCCGAGCTTTATACCGAACTGCTTCCGAGGTGATGCACCACCCCGGGCTCGGGCTAATTGTTTGCGCAATTTTTTTTCTGATTGACGCAATTTATTTATTGACGAGATATATAGCCAGTAGCCCTCAAGGTGTGTGTCGGCCTAAAATCCAAGATGCACATTAGAGGAGATAGTGATCGGCGAACAGGCCCTTGAGAGAGGGTTTTGATAAGTCGCCATAATGTATTAGCTTGATGCCGGATAAGTCCCAGTTGGTACCTATTGTTGCCCGAAGGCGCGTTTGCCCATAGTTTGGTCAAGCCGAACACTGAGCACTTGAATTTTCTGCATTGAATAGGCAATGCAGTAGTCCCCGGGACACTAGTTGGGTGGGAACACTAGATCAGGGGATCAATGCGCCCCTTTAATATTAGTAAATGAGAAGCCCGAAGCCCAGTAGCCCTCGAGCCTTAATGTGGGCACGAGTGGCCGAATTAAGGATCGATATCCAGAGTAAAATCACAAATTATGTGTAATGATTCTATGTATCCATGTACTCTACATCATTAATGCTCGGATCCGCATTGTACAAAACTTTGTTGACCGACCATCGGCTTCAACCTCCTCGGCCAGTAGCCAAGGAGTGTTTGTCCCACTTTATAAAGGCTTTATGAGGGAAAAGTTTCACGAAAAACAAGGCAATCCGACCATACAGTTTTATAAACAAAGGTACATAGAGAGATATGTTATATTACTATTAACGTAAGAAACATCTTCCAAAGAAAATAGTCCCATTATCAGTTCCTTTCTTTGGGTTGTCATGCTGACCATGATCATGAAACCTCACCTCCGGTCAACGCAGGAGAAAAATAGTGAGGATTTAGTTCGGGGAAAATCCCCGAACTCTATGGTCTAATGAACCAAAAAAATTACTTCCGCCATTGCTGACCAATTATATCCTTTAAGATGGCTATCTTTCGGCTTCACCCAGTCTTATGTACTAACTCGGATGACCCGGTAGTAACAATCACAGAGGTGCTCCCTTTAGCGCCTAGCCGAACAATCGGGAACGTAGGGGTAAGCACAGGAGCGATGCAACCCGGCTTGGCCAAAATCTTAAGTCAAACTGATGCATATTTATGGCTTTATAACGATGATTACGGAAGGCAGCCCTCGTATATTAAATACAAACGCCAAGGATATGTTTAGTTTCACTCTGTTGCGACCGTTTATCAGTTGAAAGTGGCCCATCGTTGGCTTCCACCCCCCTTGTAGATGCTATGCAGGGTGTCTGCAATAACAAAACAACCCTTAGCCGATGTCTCGGTGCCCGAAGGCATTTGTGTTAGTGGAAACGAGGCAATCAGATATACGGCCTTTATAACTTTCACTTAGTCATAGGAGCTTTAAACTGGGGAAGCTAGCTACGAGCCCCCGGTTAGTGTTCGGCACCGACCGAAGTCTAGCCATTAACACTTCGGCCAATGTTATGGAAGGCCCATCGTTTAACACGGAGTAATCAGGATCGATCTATAGTTTGACACCGTCACCGGATCGCTGACCAGTTTACGCTTATAGTAACAGACAGTTTTCGGATTTCTCGACTGAGGTGCTTAACCATTCGAGTTGGAAGCACAATCGCAGTGGTTCTCCCTTTGTGAACCTAGCCAAACAAAGCAGAACATAGGCGGCAAGCACAGGAGCCGGGCAACCCAACTATTGACCGAAGACACAATTTGAAACCAATGCAAAATTGACATAGTATCCTTCCTATCAGTCAGATATAAATCGGACGGCCTATATTGCAGGATGGCAGGCACACCATCATCACCAACTCATCTATACTGTGTTAAAAACAACTTTATTCTTTTATAATTACTAGCAAGATGCCCATGCGTTGCACGGAACATCAAGATGCATTTGTATGAGTAGTTTAACTTGTGGGAGAAAAGGATGAACGAGGGAAGGCCTTATTTGCAAATGTTGAGTCGGTGTGGGTATCTTTTTGCAAAATTTCCATTTTTCCTTCCTATTCGTCAGATATAAATCGGACGGCTTATATTGTAGGAAGGCAGGCACACCATCATCACCAACTTTATTTTTTATAAGAGTAGAGATATATGTTATATATATTCCCCTTGATTTTTCTTATGTATAAAGTTGTGATATAAAACGTTTGTATATTTCTTTACAGAGGGAGTATCTCTCTGTCAAAAAATATATTTATGTGTAACTATTTACTCTTGTCTTTCTACTTCCTTTCGCTGATATGTGGGCAACCGTCAACGGGGTCCACGTGCCATATGCACAAATTAGAGTGCACAACTGCACGGTAGACACACCCTGGTCGTAGCGCGGCAGTAATGCCCAATGAGCCATCAAATCACAAACCCCCCCTTTCCGGCTTTAGTAGTAAGCTAGACGGACGAAGCGGGAATATTTCACTGGGCCCGAATCCCCTTCTCCCTCGTCTGCTTGTTCAGAGAAAACCCCCTCTCGACGATTGCATAGGGTTTTCTCATGGAGAACCAGGTACGAATTCTTCATCCATCCCCGAAAATCCAAGCCCCTTCGTCGCTGGTAATCCTAGGATGGCAGCCACCACTGTTGATGCATTTTTCTTCCTACTAAATCTAGTGTGTTTCATTTGAAGTGCCCAAAGTGCGAGGACCCTATAGGTTTCTGTGCCCTCGGCGAGACGCCACACTCGTTCCTTCTCATCCTAACACAGCATTTTGAAACACGCACAGTATGTTCCTAGAATCCTCTTTTCTATCCGGGAGGGTGGGTTTTTTTTGAACATGCTGTGTTCTCATATTATTTTCCCTGCAGTGTATTATTTGCTCTGCCATAACACATGTACTCAAGATGCTCGGCCTTGCCATAACTGAATACACTAGTTTAATGGTCACAGTGAAGACAAGCGATATAAGTTCCGAGTTGGGTTCATGAACCAAGAAGATCGTTGTTTTTTTATGTCCGAACTTGGATAAACTTTCTCAAGTGTTACGGACTGAAAGTTGGCGCACGAATGTTGATGGAAATAGCAGAACCTGGTCTCATCTTCACTGCGATCTTCCACCCCGACGCCGTTCCAATTGTTCATCCATGTTAGTTTTGTATCTGGTTCTTGCTTGTTGCCTCGATTACTTCTTAATCCACCTATTCTATCTAACTAATCACAATTTAACTTTAGAAGTAGCAACAAATCTCTCACGGAGATGCTACTTCTAACTAATATTTTCTTATAATTGGTGGCACGTGTAGGTTTTTCCAGAGTTAAGCAGTCTGCTCGTTTGTTACTCTGTAATAACTCGGCTGTTACTGATGGCACTGAAGTTGACTGGATCGACATCCACAAGTTCCTACACTTTATTGATCGTCTTGAGTTCCTTGTGGGGCGTTTCAATGGTGGAAGGCCACGTGGGATATGTGTGCCACTACTGCACTCGTTGAACAGGTCCAACTGTGTCGAGAAACTTATGGTACGAGCTGTTTTCTATTATATATGTTGTTCATAAACTATTGCTTATACACAGTTTTACAGCTGTGATCTTCTTGAAACAGGAACTGCCCAGTTCTATTGTTCCTATACAGATGCCTGACCATGGTCGGGTCAGACTTGCGCTTGGTCACAACATGATGTTTATGTCGACCTACTCAATTCCCCTTGGAGGTGAAAAGATATTTATTCATGGATGGTCTCAAATAATGAAGGCCCGTCCATCTTGGAGAATAGGACAGAACATTATGTTCATGCTTTTCCATGGCTCTAAAGCGAATATCCTGTTTATTGACCACATTGCGAGACGAAGCCGCTTTCAGAAGGTTGTGGATGCGCGGGGTGGCGGTCCTGGGGCTTGGTGGCCTCACACTTGGTTAACTGTAGGCAAAGTAGCACTGTTCGAGGCGTGCTTTGTATGGTTGAACCTGTATAAGTACTCATACTGCTTTCAGCTTTGGTTGTTAAGTGCCCCTGCTGGTTTCAGTTAAGGTTGTTAAGTACTCCTGCTGCTTTTACAGCCTGTCGTGTTTCTTCATTCCTGTCTTCCTCAAGCCGCCAAAACTAAACCAGCACCGGCGGGGCCGCCTGCTTCCACGTCCCACGGCTGGCTGTGCCTCAGCACACGCATCGCCGCCCCACCGTCTCCTAAATCGTTAACGCCGACGTCCTCCATGTGCTTTGGTGCGCTCGCCGCGGCGCCTCCCTCTCGCATTGTCAACATGGTCAACAAACAACAGGAATCGGCAGAAGTACGTGGATAGGATGACAGTAGGGGCCCACCACGTCAACGTATGGAAAAATAAAATGCTTCCTCCTAGTGTTTTCCTGACATCTGGGACCCACGTCATTGTGAGCGTATATAGTTAATAGACAAGAGAACAGCACAAGATCGGCTGGCACCTGGGATGTAGCTGCTCGAGCAGTATTTCTTTTTGTTATTGTTGAGACGGAGCAGGGTTTGAACTGGGCTGTGGCCCGTCTAGCCCAGGCTTATATTTTATGTTCACCATGTGACCAGCCCAGCTATTTTTTCTTTGTAAAAATGAGCCCAGTTTATTTTTTCTTAAGAATACCCAATCGAGGCCTACTTATTTTTCTACGCCCTGATGGGCTGCAACTCTTTCAAGACGCCGACAAATCTTGAAAGTAATATGAAATGGGTTGTAAATATAAAAACAGATGACAAATTGGCAATGACTTTATAATTTTTTTTCACATTTTCAAATTCCTATTTCACTAGGCATTAACCTAATTTAAATATATCTTCAAAGTAATTTAAATCTGGCTCGACATTTCGGTATTAAAAATAGTTTGGAACCCACAGAAATATGCGAAATTGGCCCTGGCCAACCAAAAAAAATGACTGCAATAAATTGCATAAGAAGTTTCCATGAGCTATATATAAATTATTAAAAAAAAGAAGGAGTGGTCTGACTTGTTGGCCTGTTTAGTTGACACGTATGCAATATTTTTTTAGTTATTATATACGTCAACAAACTATTCTGGCAGACGTAACCGGTGGATGTCAATCCAACGGCCGTCATGTTTCTTCAATCTCTGATCTTCTTGCTCCAGCTGCCAAAACAGCGCCGGCGGGACCGCCTGCTCTTGCCTCCCATGGCCGGCTGTGCTACCGCGCAGGCCTCAGCGCCCCCTACTACTCCCACCGCTCCCCAGGGCATCCCTCTACTCACCCACACCCCCTGTTATTCTGTAGCGATGGCAGCCTCACACCGCAGCCGAACCGGTGAACCCTCGTACTCCTCTCCGCGCGGGCTTCCACTGCCGCGTCTTCCCCGGCTCCGCGCCGTCCCCTTCCTAGGCCTCGCCGTCGTCCACCGCCCTGGTGCTCTCGGCGCAGCGTGGTTAATGTGGTCAAGGAACGACTTCCATCGGACGTGGACTATACGTGGAGAGGCTGACAGATGGGTCCACGGCCGCAGCAAGGAAGTGCCTCCTTATTACGCGGAAAATAATTATTCCTCCACCTGACAGCAGGGACCCACCGGACGGGCCACCGTATTTTATGAAAAAATGTTTCCCCCCTGACTGCTGGGACCCACCAGCTACATCTTCGCACGCAAGGAATTGCGTCCGGGCAAAAAAACGATTCGCCCCGCTGACTGCTAGGACCCAGCAGCTACATCTTCGTACGCAAGGAAGTGCGTCCGAAAAAAATGATTCGCCCCCCTGACTGCTGGGACCCACCAGCTACATCTTTGCACGCAAGGAAGTGCCTCACAGTCGGGACCCACTTGGTCGAAGCGTACGTAGCGTTGTCATTCTGGTCGCGAACGTGTACGTACATATATACTGGTCGATGTAGAGGTGCGCACGTGTCGTAGTAGAGGCGCACACGTACCATGTACACGTACGTATAGCGGCCAGGGTGCAAGAAAGAAAATATGGCCACGTACGTACATACGGGCAGGGTCTCGAATGCATACTCGCGCATACGTACGGCCAGGGCTCGTGTTCATGGGGAGGCAACGGAATGCATCGTATTCATGGGGAGGCAACGGAATGTGTCGTGTTCATGGGGAGGCAATAGAATGAGTCGTGTTCATCAGGAGGCAACGGAACGCGTGGGAGCCAACCGGCTGGGTCGGAATGGAATGCATGGTCGTGTTCATCGGGAGGGCTTGGACGGAACAAGCGATGGAAACGAGGCCTGGCGTACCGCAGAACGGAGGAAATGGACCTCCTACGTTTGGAACGGGGTCCTGTTGATCGGGAGGGGTCTAGTGTACCGAAAAACGGAGGAAACTGACCTCGTATGGTCGAAACAGGGGTCCTGTTGATTGGGAGGGGTGTGGCGTACCGCAAAACGGAGGAAATGGACCTCCTAAGGTCGAAACGGGGGTCTTGTTGATCGGGAGGGGTGTAGCGTACCGCAAAACAGACGAAACGGACTTGTGTTGGAGCGTTACGGTCGAAACGGGGGTCCTGTTCATCGGGAGGGGTGTGGCGTACCGCTAAACAGGACTCCACAGGATACCGTTCATCTCCACGGTCGACCTCCTCCAGCCTCCACGGGCTACCGTCGACCTCCTCCAGCCTCCACGGGCTTCTGTTCATCCAGCCTCCACCGCGTACTACTCCACCAGCTACTGTTCAACCACCCCTCCACGGGCACCCCTCCACCATCTACTGTTCATCCAGCCCTCCACACCACAGGGTCCTGTTCAACCACCCCTCCACAGGCACCCCTCCACCGTCTACTGTTCATCCAGCCCTCCACACCACGGGGTCCTGTTCAACCACCCCTCCATGGGCACCCCTCCACCGTCTACTGTTCATCCAGCCCTCCACACCACGGGGTCCTGTCCAACGACCCCTCCACGGGCACCCCTCCTCCGTCTACTATTCATCCAGCCCTCCACACCACAGGGTCCTATTCATCCAGAGGCAACGCAACCGCTCACTGTTCATCCAAACCTCCCTGCGACACTCACTGTTCATCCAATCGATCGGCTTCAGTTAGCAGCAGTAGCGAAGGAATCGCTCGATTGGGTTAAGTTAACAGCCATCGATCAATCGCTCGGGTTCAGTAACGCGTAGCCTGCAGTGCAATCGCTCGGGTTCAGTTAGAGCCCAACGCCTCGCTCGGGTTCAGTTAGAGCCAACACCTCGCACACACGCGTGTACGTGTACGAGAGAAACGCGCATCACTTGGCCCCTGACCTCCCACCATAACCGGGAACTCCCCGAAATTTTCCTCGCCCTCGCTTGTACCATAGTTTTTCCCGTCATGGACGGCCCAAAGAATGTCATGCAGCTGCATCTCCGGCCCGCCCAGGACGAAAAGCCCATTTTCTGTCATGATTTTTTGTCATAGAAGTAGGAGCCCACCACGTCTATGATGATACCGGGTTGTGTCACAATTATCGTCATAGAAGTGTCATATATATGACAGAAATTTTTTCGTTCGGCCCAAAATGTCACGGATGTGTCTTTTTTTTTGTAGTGACAAGTGCAAAAAAAGGGAAAGGTTGCACACATACCAAGGTGCTACTTCAGTTGCTTCATTCCCCTCTGAACTTGCTGCATTCTCCTCTAAACCTATTGCATTCTCCTCTGCATTTGTTGCTGCCCATTGTTCCTCTTCCCCAAATATGGCATCAACTGGATTGGTACAAAGCCTAGCAATATGCCCTAGGATACCACATTTTTTGCAATTACGCTGTTTTTTTGCACGACCCTCATCGCCAGATCTTATTCTGTTTTTCCTTGGTCTTCCAGGTGGTCTAGTCAGTACATGAGAAAGGAGTTTGAACCCTGGGTCTACTAGTTTCCATTGGTCTTTTCTCAAGAGATCGGGCACATTTTTAGCATAAGCAAAGCCCTAAATTTGGCAACAAAGAAATATTCAAAGCAATATTGATCAACTTCAGCATCTTCACCTCCAATAACAGTCATGAGTTGTAGGGAATGTATGCACAGCTTCCCGAGGATCTGCCATTGCCTACAACTGCATTCCTTAGTTGCAAGGTTCACTGGACATCTCCATTCCCTATTTACTGTTAGTGTATGTCACCTCAGCCTCGTATGTCGACGGTCGAATGCATTTCATCCTTAGTCCTCTTTCCTTGGCATACAATGCCTTAATCAGAGATGGGAGCATAAGATGGCCAACATATTGTGTTTCTGCAATTCTTTTACGAAGAGCCATCTTTATCATGATCATCTGCCTGATCTTATCAAATGCTTGCCACAACAAAAGCCCTTTCACTAACTTGAACTTTGCATTGAAACACTCAGCGAGGTTATTGGTCACATAGTCTACTTTGAAGATTTCATTGAATTTGCTTCTTGACCACACATTTCCATGATGTTCATCCATGCACTCCTTCACCAAAGGATTGTGAGCATACGACAGTCTCAAATGGTGCTCATGCTTCCTCAAGCTGCATGTGTATGCTGTTGGCCATAGGTTCTCATCATAAACTTTGCCTTTGAAATTCTTTTTGAAATTCTGTGCTAGGTGTCGCATACATTCCCAATGTTCCACTCCAGGGAAAACAATTTCTACTTCACTCTCTAAACCTTGCAAGCATCTGTGTGTATAACTAAACATGAGGGTGTACCTATAATGTTGTGCAACTGTTGCAGAAACCAGAACCAACTCTCCTCGGAGTCTGCCTCCAACACACCAAATGCAACTAGGAATACCAGTTGTGTCCATCAAGTACAGAAGCTGGTGCTAGCTGGCCTCTCCATGTTCCATTCAAAGTAGTTGCATCGACAGCCAAATATGGCCTACAACCATTAAGAAACCCCTGCCAGCAAGCCTTGAAACAAAAAAAGCCCTCATGAAGCATTCATTCTCCACTGATTTCCCTTTTCATTTGTACTGAATTGTATGCTTGTCAATCTCTACAACACTCCCTGGACTAGCCGTCTCCACTTCAGCTTTGAAGGTGTAAAGCAAATAAAACTCTCATTCCATGGACCATTAATCCTATCAAGAGCCCTTCTCTTAGCATATAAAATCCCCATGTAAGGTATATCAATCTTGTACTTCTCAAATAGCTTCCCATGGAGTGATGTTGGACCAATTGTTAGTGTTTCCCTCACCCAATCCAAGATTGCATCGGTCGGTGTCAAAACTGGTAGATCTCGGGTAGGGGGTCCCAAGTTGTGTGTATTAGGATCAATGGGTAAAAGGAGATGAGGGACACGATGTTTACCCAGGTTCGGGCCCTCTCTAAGAGGTAAAACCCTAGTCCTGCTTGATTATATTCGATGTGTATGATTACAGAGTTGATCTACCTCGAGATCATATGTTGTGGTCTAAAACCTAAGGGTATGATGAATAATGTCATAATTCTCTATCAACTAGCCTGAACTTGGCTTATATAATGTACGAGAGGCCTAGGATAACAAGAGTCCTAGTCGAATACGTTGGTGGAAAGGAGTCCTTGTTTTGATCACCAAGTCTTGTGGAATCTTCCTCCTATGCGGCATGGGCTTCCCGAACTGGCCCAATAGTGAACCGCCATGGGGGGTCCTCGGCCTGATCAGGAGACGATGTGGTCAGTACCCCCTAGTCCAGGACACCATCAGTAGCCCCCTGAACTGGGCTTCAAGTTGGGAATGCTCCTCGATTCTTCCAAACTATTCTCCATCTTCCATCATCGGTCTTGAAAACTGGTTCAACAAATCTTTTCATCTTCGATCTTGAGGATCACCAAAGTGAATCCAAAGAGTTTACACGTCGGGTATCCGAGCCCCTTTAAGTTCTCGGCCTTTATCAATGCCTTGTTATTTTATATGCCACACCTCGGGTTCGAAGTTGTTCCTGTGCGACAGTGTCCTCTTGCATCCGATTTCCAATGCCGGACTACATTCGAGGTATCTTTTGCAGCCAAGCACCAACACCGGACTGTATCCGAGCTCCAATGCCGAATTATATCAGAGCTGTCATACATCACCTTGGCTCTGAAAAAGTTTGAAGGAGGTTATCCGAGCTTAACGCTGAAAAGTTCTCTATGGAGCCAGCCGCTTGCAGCCGAGCTTTATACCGAACTGCTTCCGAGGTGATGCACCACCCCGGGCTCGGGCTGATTGTTTGTGCAATTTTTTTCTGATTGACGCAATTTATTTATTGACGAGATATATAGCCAGTAGCCCTCAAGGTGTGTGTCGGCCTAAAATCCAAGATGCACATTAGAGGAGATAGTGATCGGCGAACAGGCCCTTGAGAGAGGGTTTTGATAAGTCGCCATAATGTATTAGCTTGATGCCGGATAAGTCCCAGTTGGTACCTATTGTTGTCCGAAGGCGCGTTTGCCCATAGTTTGGTCAAGCCGAACACTGAGCACTTGAATTTTCTGCATTGAATAGGCAATGCAGTAGCCCCCGGGACACTAGTTGGGTGGGAACACTAGATCAGGGGATCAATGCGCCCCTTTAATATTAGTAAATGAGAAGCCCGAAGCCCAGTAGCCCTCGAGCCTTAATATGGGCACGAGTGGCCGAATTAAGGATCGATATCCGGAGTAAAATCACAAATTATGTGTAATGATTCTATGTATCCAAGTACTCTACATCATTAATGCTTGGATCCGCATTGTACAAAACTTTGTTGACCGACCATCGGCTTCAACCTCCTCGGCCAGTAGCCGAGGAGTGTTTGTCCCACTTTATAAAGGCTTTATGAGGGCAAAGTTTCACGAAAAACAAGGCAATCCGACCATACAGTTTTATAAACAAAGGTACATAGAGAGATATGTTATATTACTATTAACGTAAGAAACATCTTCCAAGGAAAATAGTCCCACTATCAATTCCTTTCTTTGGGTTGTCATACTGACCATGATCATGAAACCTCACCTCCGGTCAACGTGGGAGAAAAATATTGAGGATTTAGTTCGGGGAAAATCCCCGAACTCTATGGTCTAATGAACCAAAAAAATTACTTCCGCCGTTGCTGACCAATTATATCCTTTAAGATGGCTAGCTTTCGGCTTCACCCAGTCTTAGGTACTAACTCGGATGACCCGGTAGTAACAATCACAGAGGTGCTCCCTTTAGCGCCTAGCCGAACAATCGAGAACGTAGGGGTAAGCACAGGAGCGACGCAACCCGGCTTGGCCAAAATCTTAAGTCAAACTGATGCATATTTATGGCTTTATAACGATGATTACGGAAGGCAGCCCTCGTATATTAAATACAAACGCCAAGGATATGTTTAGTTTTACTCTGTTGCGACCGTTTATCAGTTGAAAGTGGCCCATCGTTGGCTTCCACCCCCTTGTAGATGCTATGCAGGGTGTCTGCAATAACAAAACAACCCTTAGCCGATGTCTTAGTGCCCGAAGGCATTTGTGTTAGTGGAAACGAGGCAATTAGATATGCGGCCTTTATAACTTTCACTTAGTCATAGGAGCTTTAAACTGGGGAATCTAGCTACGAGCCCCCGGTTAGTGTTCGGCACCGACCGAAGTCTAGCCATTAACACTTCGGCCAATGTTATGAAAGGCCCATTGTTTAACACGGGGTAATCGGTATCGATCTATAGTTTGACACCGTCACCGGATCGCTGACCAGTTTACGCTTATAGTAACAGACAGTTTTCGGATTTCTCGACTGAGGTGCTTAACCATTCGAGTTGGAAGCACAATCGCAGTGGTTCTCCCTTTGTGAACCTAGCCAAACAAAGCAGAACATAGGCGGCAAGCACAGGAGCCGGGCAACCCAACTATTGACCAAAGACACAATTTGAAACCAATGCATATAAAGAAATATCCGAGAATGTTTTGCCGAGGAGTCCATGGAATACCTTGGCTTTTGGTGGGTTTGGCTCTAGCCGTGGCCCCTCTTTGATATTGCCGAAGCTTTAAACGTGCCCGGCGTTGTACTGCGAGACTTATGTTGGAGACACATAAATATGTGAAAATGACATATGCTTGAAAAACCAAAAAGACTTCAGTAAAAACTTTAAGTCCGAACTAAATCAAGTTTTTGGTGCCAATCCGCAAATTGGTCTTTAAAGTTTTTTGTACTTTTGTCGTGCTTTAACATGACACATCCGATCTCTAGATTGCAAGTAGGTCAGCATCGACTTCAATCTCCTTTTCCCGAAGGCGGAGAGCTTCTTCGAGGCCAGTTTGGCGAACTAAACTTGAGCGGCTTTAGAGAGAAGCCAGACTATCCAGCTATTGACCTTACACTCGAGTCGAAAAAGGAGCGGTAGAAAAAGACTTTGCAACGACCAAGAAGAAAACACATTTACTATAAAACGACTCATATAAATTTTAAGTGCCCCAAGTTAACATGGGTAAAGGGAGTTTCTTTTAACAAACAACGTATGTGAGCATGGCCGAACCAAACACAAATTAAAAATTAAAAATTTGAGCATGAAAGCGACTTAGCTGGTTAACGTGCTCAGTGTTGATGCGCGGCCCGAGCTTATGGCGAGACGAGGTCCCAACCCCCAAGCCGGTCCCGAGGTGGCAGAGCGAAGAGCTCGGCACTCCGAAGTGTCGACATAGCACGGTGATACGTCTCCGTCTTATCTATAATTTTTGATTGTTCCATGCCAATATTCTTCAACTTTCATATACTTTTGGCAACTTTTTATATTATTTTTGGGACTAACATATTGATCCAGTGCCCAGTGCTAGTTCCTGTTTGTTGCATGTTTTATGTTCTGCAGAAACCCAATATCAAACAGAATTCAAATGGGATAAAAACGGACGAAGAATTATTTTGGAATATTTGGGCTTTTCCGGAGGAACAATCAACGCGGAACGGTGTCCGAGGTGGCCACGACACAGGGGGCGCGCCCACACCCACTAGGCGCGCCTGACACTCTTGTGGGCCACACGTAAGGCGGTTGATGCCCTTCTTTTGCCTCAAGAAAGCTAATTTTCTGAGAAAAATCTGGGCGAAAGATTCACCCCAATCGGAGTAACGGATCTCCGGATATAAAAGAAACGGTGAAGGGGCGGAATCTGAGAATGCAGAGACAGAGAGATAGATCCAATCTCGGAGGGGCTCTCACGCCTCCCAAGCCATGGGAGCCAAGGACCAGAGGGAAACCCTTCTCCCATCTAGGGAGGAGGTCAAGGAAGAAGAAGAAGAAGGGGGGCCCTCTCCCCCTTGCTTCTGGTGGCGCCAGAACGCTGCTGAGGGCCATCATCATCACCGTGATCTACACCAACACCGCCATCATCTTCACCAACATATCCATCACCTTCCCCCTTCTATCTACAGCGGTACACTCTCCCGCAATCCGCTGTACCCTCTACTTGAACATGGTGCTTTATGCTTCATATTATTATCCAATGATGTGTTGCCATCCTATGATGTTTGAGTAGATTTTCGTTGTCCTATCGGTGATTGATGAATTGCTATGATTGGTTGGAGTTGCATGTTTTATTATTGGTGCTGTCCTATAGTTCTCTCCGTGTCGCGCAAGCGTGAGGGATCCCCGTTGTAGGGTTAATATGTTTATGATTTGCTTATGGTGGGTGGCGTGAGTGAACAGAAGCACAGACTCGAGTAAGTAGGTTGTTTGCGTATGGGATAAAGGGGACTTGAGACTTTAATGCTATGGTTGGGTTTTACCTTAATGATCTTTACTAGTTGCGGATGCTTGCTAGAGTTCCAATCATAAGTGCATACGATCCAAGAAGAGAAAGTATGTTAGCTTATGCCTCTCCCTCAAATAGAATTGCAATAGTGATTACCGGTCTAGTTATCAATTGCCTAGGGACAAATAACTTTCTCGTAACAAAAAGCTCTCTACTAATACTTACTTTATTGCATCTTTATCTAAACAGCCCCTAGTTCTTATTTACTTGCTCTTTATTATCTTTCAAAGCTATCCAACAACACCTACAAAGTACTTCTAGTTTCATACTTGTTCTAGGTAAAGCGAACGTAAAGCGTGCGTAGAGTCGTATCAGTGGCCGATAGGACTTGAGAGAGTATTTGTTCTACCTTTAGCTCCTCATTAGGTTCAACACTCTTACTTATCGAAAGAGGCTACAACTATCCCGTATACTTGCGGGTCATCAAGACCTTTTTCTGGCGCCGTTGCCGGGGAGTCATAGCATGGGGTGAATATTCTCGTGTGTGCTTGTTTGCTTTATCACTAAGTAATTTTTATTTGCTGTTATAAGTTGTTCTCTATCTTTAGTTATGGATATGGAACACGAAATACCAAAAAGAATAGGTGTACTTGCTACTCATAGAGATGGGGTAACTCCTAAAACCCTCGATTCTCACTTTGTGAAATATATTATGTACTACTTTGATAATCCTGAGAAAACCCCATTCAACTTTATCATGGGAGACATGTTGGATCAACGTGAATACTTTAGGGATTATTGCTTGAAAAGGGAAACTATTATGGGATCAATTTATTATGTTGCGTTGGTATGCTCGGGATCTATGCTTGAGATATGATATTACTTGTTGCTCTAGGATGAAGGCTCCATACCTTCCCTTTTCATGCAAATTTAATGATAATGAAACCTTAGCTTCTTATGCTAATGGTATATGTGATTACTATGACGTTGAACAAATTGAAGAATTTGTAGATTTTAAGGCTGATTATGAAATTGAATCTTTGTTTGAAAAGTATGAAGCTTTTGATGATGATGTTTATAGGCCTGAAAATATTGCTATACTTAGATATTGCTATGAAAATTATGAATACAATTACTATATTAATGCATTTATTGAGAAAGTCTCTGCTGTCCAAGAAGAGACTAATATTTTGCAGGAAACTATGGAAGAAGAAAGTGATGAAATTGTGAGCTCATTGGATGAAAAAGATGATGAGGAGAGCGAAGAACAAAAGGAGGAAGAGTGGATTGATCACCCGTGCCCACCTTCTAATGAGAGTAACTCTTCAACTCATACATTGTTTCATTCCCCTTCGTGCTTACCGAAGGATGATTGCTATGATGATTGCTATGATCCCGTTGATTCTCCTGAAATATCCCTTTTTGATGATGCTTGCTATGCTTGTGGCCAAGATGCCAATATGAATTATTCTTATGGAGATGAACTTGCTATAGTTCCTTATGTTAAACATGAAATTGTTGCTATTGCATCCACGCATGATAGTTCTATTATCTTTTTGAATTCTCCCAACTACACTATATCGGGGAAGTTTTTGCTTATTAAGGATTATATTGATGGGTTGCCTTTTACCATTGCACATGATGATTTTGATGAATGTAATCTGCATGTGCTTGCTGCTCCTACTTGCAATTATTATGAGAGAGGAACTACATCTCCACCTCTCTATGTTTCCAATATGATGAAATTGCAAGAAACTGTTTATACTATGCATTGGCCTTTACTTGGTGTGCATGAATTATTCTTTTAGGACATGGCGATGCATAGGAAGAGAGTTAGACTTCGTTGTTGCATGATATATGTTACTTTGTGCTCACTACTAAATTACAAATCATTGTTAATTAAAATTGGCTTTGATATACCTTGGGATCCAGGTGGATCCATTACTTGAGCACTATATGCCTAGCTTAATGGCTTTAAAGAAAGCGCTGCCAGGGAGACAACCCAGAAGTTTTAGAGAGTCATTTATTTCTGTTGAGTGCTTTTATATAGTTTAAAAACAAAATAAAATAAAGAGGGGAACCTAAAAACTTTTCAAAAAGGAAAGTGAAAGTGAGAAAGACAAGCATTGTTGAAGTGGGAGAGCTCCTTGAACTTTGTTCATGCTCACAGAAACTTTGTGAATCTTGATTACAGAAACTTTTCATCAAAAATAATTATCCTCTTGTACAATTCCATTGTATTATAAATAATGTGCCAAGGTTTGCCTTTAGGATGTTTACAATGCTTGTTGGTTTGTACGGTGCAGGACAGAAACTTTGGCTGTAGTGGTCGATTTTACATTTTTAACTAGAACGTCAGATAGTTCTGATTCCTTTTGCACTGTCTTTCTATACAACTTGTTTATTTTTCATAATTTTTGTAGAATTGTTGGGTTATCAGAAGTATGGTTAATGTTCAGATTGCTACAGATTGTTCTGTTTTTGACAGATTCTGTTTTTGATGCATAGTTTGCTTGTTTTGATGAATCTATCAATTTATATCAGTGGATTAAGCCATGGAAGAGTTATATTACAGTAGACACAATGCAAAAACAAAATATTAATTGGTTTGCAATAGTACTTAGAGTGGTGATTTGCTTTATTATACTAAGGGATCTTACCGAGTTTTCTGTTGAAGTTTTGTGTGGATGAAGTGTCTAATCAAGGATGTCTCGATATGAGGAAAAGGAAGAGAGGCAAGAGCTCAAGCTTGGGGATGCCCGAGGCACCCCATGTAAATATTCAAGGAGACTCAAGCGTCTAAGCTTGGGGATGCCCCGGAAGGCATCCCCTCTTTCTTCAACAAGTATCGGTATGTTTTCAGATTCGTTTCGTTCATGCATTATGTGCAAGTCTTGGAGCGTCTTTTGCATTTAGTTTTCAATTTTCCTTTAAGCACCATGCTGGTATGAGATAGTCCTTGGTTGATTTAAAGAATGATCATTGCACTTCACTTATATCTTTTGAGTATGGCTTTATAGAATGCTTCATGTGCGTCACTTATATCATTTGAAGTTTCGATTGCCTGTTTCTCTTCACATAGAAAACCGCTATTTGTAGAATGCTCCTTTGCTTCACTTATAATTGTTAGAGCGTGGGCATATCTTTTTTAGAAAAAATTAAACTCTCTTGCTTCACTTATACCAATTTATAGATATGACAGGAATGGGTCATTCACATGGTTAGTCATAAAATCCTACATAAACTTGTAGATCGCTGAATATGATATGTTTGATTCCTTGCAATAGTTTTGCGATATAAAGATTGTGATATTAGAGTCATGCTAGTGGGTGGTTGTGGATTGTAGAGACACTTGTGTTGAGGTTTGCAAGTCCCGTAGCATGCACGTATGGTAACCGTTGTGTGACAAATTTGAAGCATGGGGTGTTTCGTTGATTGTCTTCCTTATGAGTGGCAGTCGGGGACGAGCGATGGTCTTTTCCTACCAATCTATCCCCCTAGGGGCATGCGTAGTAGTACTTTGCTTCGAGGGCTAATAAACTTTTGCAATAAGTATATGAGTTCTTTATGACTAATGTGAGTCCATGTATTATACGCACTTTTACCTTCCCATCATTGCTAGCCTCTTCGGTACCGTGCATTGCCCTTTCTCACCTCGAGAGTTGGTGCAAACTTCGCCGGTGCATCCAAACCCCGTGATATGATACGCTCTATCACACATAAGCCTCATTATATCTTCCTCAAAACAGCCATCATACCTACCTATCATGGCATTTCCATAGCCATTCCGAGATATATTGCCATGCAACTTCCATCATCATCATATACATGACTTGTGCATTCATTGTCATATTGCTTTGCATGATCGTAAGATAGCTAGCATGATGTTTTCATGGCTTGTCCGTTTTTTGATGTCATTGCTATGCTAGATCATTGCACATCCCCGTACACCGCCGGAAGCATTCATATAGAGTCATATCTTTGTTCTAATATCGAGTTGTAATATCGAGTTGTAAGTAAATAAAAGTGTGATGATCATCATTATAGAGCATTGCCCCATGAAAAAAAGAAAAAAAGGAAAGGCCAAAGAAGCCTAAATAAAAAAGGGGGCCAAAGAAGCCCACCCAAAAAAATAAAAAAAATAAAAGAATAATAAAAAGAAAAGGGGCAATGTTACTATCCTTTTTCCACACTTGTGCTTCAAAGTAGCACCATTTTCTTCATATAGAGAGTCTCTTATGTTGTCACTTTCATATACTAGTGGGAATTTTTCATTATAGAACTTGGCTTGTATATTCCAATGATGGGCTTCCTCAAATGCCCTAGGTCTTCATGAGCAAGCAAGTTGGATGCACACCCACTTAGTTTTCAATTTGAGCTTTCATACACTTATAGCTCTAGTGCATCCTTTGCATGGCAATCCCTACTCCTCGCATTGACATCAATTGATGGGCATCTCCATACCCCGTTGATTAGCCGCGTCGATGTGAGACTTTCTCCTTTTTTGTCTTCTCCATATAAACCTCCACCATTATATTCTATTCCACCTATAGTGCTATATCCATGGCTTGTGCTCATGTATTGCGTGAGGGTTGAAAAAGCTTAAGCGCGTTAAAAAGCATGAACCAATTGCCCGGCTCGTCATCGGGGTTGTGCATGATGGGAGAATTTTGTCTGACAAAATGAAGCATGGCCAAACTATATGATTTTGTAAGGATAAGCTTGCTTTGGCCTTGTTGTTTTGAAAAGACATGATTGCTTTACTGGTACGCTCGAAGTATTATTGTTTTTTATGTCAAATGATAGATTATTTCTTTTAATCACTCATGTCTTAATATTCATGCCATGATTAGATATTTGATCAAGATTATGCTAGGTAGCATTCCACATGAAAAATAATCCTTTTTTATCATTTACCTACTCGAGGACGAGCAGGAATTAAGCTTGGGGGTATTGATACGTCTCTGTCGTATCTATAATTTTTGATTGTTCCATGCTAATATTCTTCAACTTTCATATACTTTTGGCAACTTTTTATACTATTTTTGGGACTAACATATTGATCCAGTTCCCAGTGCCAGTTCCTGTTTGTTGCATGTTTTATGTTTCGCAGAAACCCAATATCAAACGGAATCCAATCGGGATAAAAACGGATGGAGAATTATATTGGAATATTTGGGATTTTCTGAAGGAAGAATCAACGCGAAACAGTGTCCGAGGTGGCCATGAGACAGGGGGGCGCACCCACACCCCCTGGGAACGCCTGGCACTCTCTTGGGCCATCCGTAAGGCAGTTGATGCCCTCATTTTGCGGCAAGAAAGCTAACTTTATGAGAAAAATCTGGGTGAAAGATTCACCCCAATCGGAGTTACGGATCTCCGGATATAAAAGAAACGGTGAAGGGGCAGAATCTGAGAACACAGAAAGAGAGAGATAGATCCAATCTCGGAGGGGCTCTCGCCCCTCCCAAGCCATGGGAGCCAAGGACGAGAGGGGAAACCCTTCTCCCATCTAGGGAGGAGGTCAAGGAAGAAGAATTAGAAGGGGGGCCCTCTCCCCCTTGCTTCCGGTGACACCGGAACGCTGCCGGGGGCCATCGTCATCACCGCGATCTACACCAACACCGCCATCATCTTCACCAACATCTCCATCACCTTCCCCCTTCTATCTATAGCGGTCCACTATCCCGCAACCCGCTGTACCCTCTACTTGAACATGGTGCTTTATGCTTCATATTATTATCCAATGATGTGTTGCCATCCTATGATGTCTGAGTAGATTTTTGTTGTCCTATTGGTGATTGATGAATTGCTATGATTGGTTTGAGTTGCGTGTTTTATTATTGGTGCTGTCCTATAGTGCTCTCCGTGTCGCGCAAGCGTGAGGGATCCCTGCTGCAGGGTTTGCAATATGTTTATGATTTGCTTATGGTGGGTGGCGTGAGTGAACAGAAGCACAGACCCGAGTAAGTAGGTTGTTTGCGTATGCGATAAAGGGGACTTGATACTTTAATGCTATGGTTGGGTTTTACCTTAATGATCTTTAGTAGTTGCGAATGCTTGCTAGAGTTCCAATCATAAGTGCATATGATCCAAGAAGAGAAAGTATGTTAGCTTATGCCTCTCCCTCAAATAGAATTGCAATAGTGATTACCGCTCTAGTTATCAATTGTCTAGCGACAAATAACTTTCTCGTAACAAAAAGCTCTCTACTAATACTTACTTTATTGCATCTTTATCTAAATAGCCCCTAGTTCTTATTTACTTGCTCTTTATTATCTTGGAAAGCTATCCAACAACACCTACAAAGTACTTCTAGTTTCATACTTGTTCTAGGTAAAGCGGACGTCAAGCGTGCATAGAGTTGTATCAGTGGCCGATAGGACTTGAGAGAGTATTTGTTCTACCTTTAGCTCCTCGTTGGGTTCGACATTCTTACTTATCGAAAGAGGCTACAAATCTCCCGTATACTTGCGGGTCATCATACGGCCAATGTAGCATGGTGGAACCTCCAGTCCGTTCGAGGCGACGGAGCAGGCCGACAGTATGACGCTGAAGTATCCCGCGTGTGTTAATGAAGTGATGACGAAGCCCCTGGTCTAGCCGAGGTGACGTGGTACGTCGGTACGCCGAGGTGATAGCGCTGCCCAACCCAGATCATTTACTTGTGCACCAAAAATAGTGCAAGCCAGAGATAGTAGTAATAATAATAAATTTAAAATAATTCGTAGCATAATAAATAATTTATGCAAAGTGAGCAATAAAAGAAATATGGCCCGTGTGCCGAACACTCGATGAGGTAGGGCTCTCTCAGCGATGCCGAAATCCCCGAGGCAACCGAACATGCGATATGGAAATTCGATCAACAAGGTGCTCACACGAGCTGATTTACGCCGATTGGGACGACAGCGTCAGCTTGCCGAAGTGACCGCGTGACGCAGTCGAAGTCGATTACCTACACATGTAAAATAGTGCAGTCCAAAAAATAATATATATATATATATATATATATATATATATAATAAACTCACATAATTAATTTATGTAGAATAAAGTTTTTTAAAGAGATGTGGCCTGGCGTCGAAGCCAATATCGGTGCAGGGTGCTGGCATGACAAAGCCTGTATTCACAGGGTGGTCCGAGTCCCCGATGAGGCGTTCACCGAACTGCGGACGGGAAACTAACCGAACCATCACACAACCATCGCTAATGCGGCCATTATTTGACAGACCTGTGTATAGATGATGGAACAAACTGGAGTAATAATTCATCGGAAAAAGTAAACACAAGCAAGAAAAAGAAATTACTAGGAGCAATAACACCTAGTTTATCTGTTGTAACAATCTGAAGATAGGTTACTCCCAAAATTGGGACTCGATCCGCACACCCATTGCCTGATGGGCGATTAAGCGACGACATGGCAAAGCCCCCGGTCCAACTAACGTGACAAAGCTGGTCGGCTGGTGACGCCGAAGTTTGGGGAGTAGGTTGATGAAGAGATGGCGAAGCCCCCGATCTAGCCGAGGTGATGGAGCGGGTCGGTAAGGAGATGTTGCAGCTGCCATGTCAGCCGAGGTGTTGGAGCAGTTCGGCGTGATGGATGCTACCTCTTGAGCATGCGTTGGTTTTTCCCTTGAAGAGGAAAGGGTGATGCAGCAAAGTAGCATAAGTATTTCCCTCAGTTTTGAGAACCAAGGTATCAATCCAGTAGGAGGCTCCTCCCAAGTCCCACGCGCCTACACAAACAAACAAGAACCTCACAACCAAACGTGATAAAGGGGTTGTCAATCCCTTCACGACCACTTGCGGAAGTGAGATCGGATAGAGATAATATGATAAGATAAATATTTTTGATATTTTTATGATATAGATTGAAAAGTAAAGATTGCAAAATAAAGTAGATTGGAAACTTATATGATAGAGAATAGACCCGGGGGGCATAGGTTTCACTAGTGGCTTCTCTCAAGATAGCATATTTATTACGGTGGGTGAACAAATTACTGTCGAGCAATTGATAGAAAAGTGCATAGTTATGAGAATATCTAGGCATGATCATGTATATAGGCATCACGTCCGCAACAAGTATACTGACTCCTGCCTGCATCTACTACTATTACTCCACACATCGATCGACTCCTGCCTGCATCTAGAGTATTAAGTTCATAAGAACAGAGTAACGCATTAAGCAAGATGACATGATGTAGAGGGATAAACTCAAGCAATATGATATAAACCTCATATTTTTATCCTCGATGGCAACAATACAATATGTGCCTTGCTGCCCCTGCTGTCACTAGGAAAGGAAACCGCAAGATTGAACCCAAAGCTAAGCACTTCTCCCATTGCAAGAAAGATCAATCTAGTAGGCCAAACCAAACTGATAATTCTAAGAGACTTGCAGAGATAACCAATCGTACATAAAAGAATTCAGAGGAGATTCAATAATTTCTCATAGATAAACTTGATCATAAACCCACAATTCATCGGATCTCGACAAACACATGGCAAAAAGAGTTACATCAAATAGATCTCCAAGGACATCGAGGAGAACTTTGTATTGAGATTCAAAGAGAGAGAAGAAGCCATCTAGCTAATAACTATGGACCCGAAGGTCTGTGGTAAACTACTCACAACTCATCAGAGAGGCCTTGGTGATGATGGAGAGGCCCTGCATGGTCGATTCCCCCTCCGGCGGAGCGCCAACGAAGGCTCCAAGATGGGATCTCACGGATACAGAAGGTTGCGGTGGTGGAAATAGTTTTTCGTGGTGCTCCTGGATGGTTTCGTGGTATGAAGATATATATAGGCGAAGGAGGTAGGTCAGGGGAGCCACGAGAGGCCCATGAGGCAGGGGGGCGCGACCACCCCCTTAGGGCGCGCCGGTCACCCTCGTGGCCGCCTCGACTGCTTCTTGACGTCCACTCCAAGTTTCCTAGATTGCGTTTGTTCCAAAAAGATCGCTCCCAAAGTTTTCATTCCGTTTGTACTCCATTTGATATTTCTTTTCTGCGAAACACTGAAATAGGCAAAAAATAGCAATTCGGGCTGGGCCTTCGGTTAGTAGGTTAGTCCCAAAAATGATATAAAAGTGTAAAGTAAAGCCCATAAACATCCAAAATAGGTAATATAATAGCATGGAACAATCAAAAATTATAGATACATTGGAGATGTATCAGTGGACATTGGCTTGAAGAAGCAACCACTACTAGGGAAAAGCCTAGCAGCAGCGCGGGTTTTAGGCCTATCAGTAGCGCCTGCCATCCCACGCTACTGCTATACATGGATAGCTACAGCGCGCTTCTGTGGACAGCGCTACTGATATTATCTACGGTGCTTTTTGAAAGCCAGCGCTACTGGTAAGGCGGCGCTACTGCTACCTTTTGCCCATCGCTACTACTAGTTTTATTAGTTTTTTTCCTGCATATTTGTCGGAGTAATGGGCCACTGGTAGGATAACCCGAGCCCCAGAACCTTTCAAGACATTGGGACAAGTAGCGTCGTTCATGGCGGTCCCCCACTACGCCTACCTCAAGATGAAGATGCCAAGTTCCAAGGGAATTCTAACCGTGACCGACGACTATAGAAATTCGTCTGCTTGCGCGGCCGAGAGCAGTTGGCTGGCCGAGTCCTTGGTGATCGCAGCTGAGAAACGGCTTCTTGATCTGGTTGTGGCGATGGCCGGCAAGCAGCCCGAGTTGTCGCCCGACCCCAAGGAGTCGGAAGCAGAAGGATCATTCAAGCCGGTCAGAGAAACAAACAAGATACCTTTGGACCCGGAGCACCCAGAGAGGTACGCTGTCATGGGCACAAACCTTGACAGCAAATAGGAAGGCGAGCTCGTCGATTTCCTCCGTGAGAATCGAGACATCTTCGCATGGTCCCCTAAAGACATGCCAGGTGTACCGACGGAATTCACCGAGCACAAATTACATGTCCGGTCTGATGTGAAGCCCGTCAGGAAGCCCTTGCGCCGCCTGTCAGAAGAGAAGAGGAGAGTTGTTGGAGAGGAGATAGCCCGGCTCCTGGTGGCCGGCTTCATTATGGAAGTGTTTTTTCCAGAGTGGCTAGCAAACCCAGTGCTGGTGCTGAAGAAGAACAAGCAGTGGCGGATGTGTATCGACTACACAAGCCTCAATAAAGCCTGTCCCAAGGACCCATTCGCTCTGTCGAGAATTGATCAGGTGATAGACTCCACAGCCGGATGCGAGCTGTTGAGTTTCCTAGATGCATATTCTGGATATCACCAGATCAAACTGAACCCGGCTGACAGACTGAAGACCGCCTTCATCACGCCGTTTGGAGCCTTCTGCTACCTGACCATGATGTTCTGCTTGAGGAATGCCGACGCCACCTTTCAGCGTTGCATGCAGAAGTGCCTCCTCAAGCAACTAGGCAGAAATGCCCACGTCTATGTGGATGACGTAGTGGTGAAGACGGAAAAGCGTGGAACTCTGTTGGAAGACCTCAAGGAAACCTTTGAGAACCTGCGCCGATTCCAAATCAAGCTTAACCCCGAGAAGTGCGTCTTCGGAGTACCAGCCGGCCAACTCCTTGGTTTCCTGGTCTTTGAACGCGGCATAGAGTGCAATCCTGTGAAGACCAAGGCCATCGAGAGGATGGAAGCACCCAGCGACTGTTAAATGTGCAGAAGTTCACCGGCTGTTTGGCGTCCATCAGCCGATTCATCAGTCGGCTAGGCGAGAAGGCTCCCCCCTTTTATCAGCTCATGAAGAAGACAACCTTTTTTGAATGAACTCCCAAGGCGGATGAGGCCTTTCTCCAACTGAAGAAAATGTTGACTACTCCCCCTGTGCTGGCGCTCCGACTCCCAAAGAGCCCATGCTCCTATACATTGCCGCCACCAGCCGGGTAGTCAGCACAGTCATTGTAGTCGAGCGCAAGGAGGAAGGCAAGGCGCTACCTGTCCAGAGACCGGTATATTACTTGAGCGAAGTATTGTCGGCCTCCAAGCAGAACTACCCCCACTACCAGAAGATGTGCTACGGCGTGCATTTTGCCGCCAAGAAATTGAAGCCTTACTTCCTGGAGCATCCAATCACTGTGGTCTGCACAGCCCCACTAGCCGAGATCATCGGAAGCCGAGATGCTTCTGGCCGAGTGGCCAATGGGCCATCGACCTGGCTCCCTACACCATATACTATGAGCCCCGCACCGCCATCAAGTCGCAAGCACTGGCCAATTTTCTCGACAACTGGGCCGAGACCCAGTATCTGCCACCAGCGCCCGACTCCACCCATTGGCGGATGCATTTCGACGGCTCCAAGATGCACACTGGCCTGGGAGCCGGCGTCGTCCTCACTTCCCCCAAAGGCGATAAGCTCAGATACGCGCTGCAGATCCATTTTGCTGCCTCCAACAACGTGGCCGAGTATGAGGCGCTCATTCACGGGCTCCGACTTGCCAAAGAACTCGGCATCCGCCGGATCCTATGTTATGGCGACTCTGACTTGGTGGTCCAGCAATCATCTGGTGATTGGGACGCCAAGGACGCAAACATGGCAAGCTACCGCTTCCTGGTGCAGCAACTCAGCGGATACTTCGAGGGGTGCGAGTTCCTTCACGTGCCAAGGAACAACAACGACCAAGCAGATGCCTTGGCATGAATCGGCTCCACCCGCCAAGCAATACCATCTGGCGTCGCCCTCCGGCGCCTCCTCAACCGTCCATCAAGCCTTCACCAGAGTCAGACTCAATCTTTGTGGCGGCTCCACCCGAAGAAGTCGGATCCGACTCAAAGAACGCTGCAGTCAAAGACGGCCCGGGGACTTCAGAACCCGGCCCTGGGACTGCGGTGACCAGACCAAAGACTCCAGAACTCGGCCCGGGGACTTCTTCAAGTCAGCAAGCGGCTGCGGACTCCAACCCGTTGCCTCCCAGCCCAGCCTCCCTTGTCCAAGTCGCACTAGTGGCAGTTGAAGAAATAGCAGCACCCTCATGGGCCCAGCCCATCCTCAAGTTCCTAGTCAACAGAGAGTTGCCAACTGATGAAATCTTAGCTCGGCAAGTCCAACACCGAGTAGCAGCTTATACCATAGTCAACAAAGAGCTGGTCAGGCGTAGCGTCATTGGCGTCTTCCAACGCTGCGTCGAGGCAGAACAAGGCCAAGCAATTCTCAGAGACGTCCATGAAGGCGAGTGCGGTCACCATGCGGCCTCAAGAGCACTCGTCGCCAAAGCCTTCCGGCATGGTTTCTTCTCGCCGACTGCCCTAGAAGAGGCCAAGGAATTAGTCCAAAAATGCAAGGGGTGCCAGATGTTCCATTCCAAACCACTTCAGCCAGCTTCCGCACTCAAGACCATCCCCATTGCCTGGCCCTTTGCAGTCTGGGGCCTGGACATGGTGGGACCATTCAAGACGGCACGAGGTGGCTTGACTCATCTACTTGTCGCAGTGGACAAGTTCACCAAGTGCATAGAAGTGAAACCCATCAAGAAGTTGAATGGTCCGACTGCAGTGACTTTCATCGACGACATCACGACTCGGTACGGCATCCCGCACAGCATCATCACCGACAATGGCACAAATTTTGCCAAAGGCGCCTTGGCCCGTTTCTGCGCGACGCAGGGCATCCAACTAGACTTAGCGTCCGTTGCTCATCCGCAGTCAAACGGCCAGGTGGAGCGAGCAAACGGCCTCATCTTATCCGGCATCAAGCCTCGACTGGTCGTGCCGCTGGAGTGATCGGCCGGCTGCTGGCTTGAGGAGCTGCCGGCCATCCTCTGGAGTCTGCGCACGACTCCGAACAAGTCAACCGGCTTCACACCCTTCTTCCTCGTCTACGGTGCCGAAGCTGTCATCCCGACGGATATAGAGTTCGACTCCTCGCGAGTCACCATGTACACCGAGGAAGAAGCAGAAGAAGCACATCAAGATGGCGTCGATCTGCTGGAAGAGGGCCGGTTGTTGGCACTCAGCCGGTCCAGCATCTACCAGCAGAGTCTGCGTCGATACTACAACAGGAAGGTCAGGCCAAAATCTTTCCAAGAGGGCAACCTTGTGCTCCGACTGATCCAGCGAACAGCTGGTCAGCACAAGCTGTTGGCACCTTGGGAAGGCCCCTTCATTATTAGCAAGGTGCTGGGAAATGACTCCTACTACCTGATTGACGCTCAGAAGCCCCGAGCATGCAAGAGGGACGACTCTGGCAAAGAGACAGAACGCCCGTGGAATGCAAATCTTCTCCGAAGATTTTACAATTGAGGCAGTATGTATCACGCTACCCTTTTGTATTAAAGTACCAAGACTTTGGGCCCCCCGAGACGAGCTCGGGGACTGCCCTTTTTGTTATCTATATGATAAGAATCATGCCTTCGAGTATATTACTCTTTGATTAATACCGCATGGCACCGGGCTCGACTAGTCGGCCCGGGGACTCGCCGCCTTGTGCTATGTGGTGCTTCCCGCAGTCAGACAAGTAGTGTGTGGCGCCTAAGTCGTCTCCTGTCCAAAGCTGCAGCTCGCAGACCGACTATATGGTTGGCAGGAGTAAGGAAGAACGGGCGCCCATACGAAAAATGGCTAAGGAACCAGGGCACAAACATAGCCTAAAGACGGCCTCCAGCATCTTTTAAGCAAAAGTTGACTCATGAGTAGTCAGGCTTGCCGATTTCTACTAGCCTCTATTGAGGAAAGCCGACTCTTTGATAGTAGGCTTGCCGCTTTCTATCTAACTTGTTAAAAAAGACTCTAAGATGGCCGAGTACTTGCCTTCCTAAAGTAGCCAAGCATTTGACCCGGCGGCATTCCGCAGAGCGGTTGTCCGTCTGGCAAAGCGGCAACTAAGGGAAGGCGGCAAAGGGAAAAGCCAAAAGAGCGATGATCAAGGAAAGATAGAACTCGGATTAATATTTACATAGCATAGGCCCTTGGCCAAATTTTTGAACAGAAGTTCAAATTACACCCCGCGGGTGGAATTGTGCAAATTAACAAGTTCCTTAAAGACTTTCTAGAGCAGACAAAATAAAGCGAGAAGGTAGCCTTGGGAGCAGCATACGGGTTCGGAGGGTCGGGGGAGACGGCGGTGTCAGGCGCCGGGCCGGCCGCCTGAGCAGTCTCGGCTTGATCGCCACCGGTGGCAGCCGGCCCGGTCAGACGCGGCTCGTTGCTGGAGGCGCGATCGAGCTGAGGCTGGTCGCCCGCTCCGACTTCTGGCGCCTCCATCTCGCCTTCCTCCTCGGTGCTGGAGTCAATCACCTCCGCCGAGTCCTCGCCATAGTCCGGGTTCATCCCGAACCACTCCGGCGGCACCTCCTTGCTGCCTGCAGCCTGCTCAGGGATGAAGACACTGGTGTCCGTGTAGTCGGCAATCGCCGCCGCACGCTCGACAAGGGCACCCTCCACTGCCACCAGCTCTGCCTGGGCCTCTGACCGGAACGCGACCAGCCGGTCCAGGTCCAACCCCGGATAACATGCCTTGACGAATTCCAAGGCCCGGCGCGCTCCAGCCCGGGCCGAGGAACCCTTCCAAGCTTCAAGACGGCCAGCTGCGACCTCCAGCCAGTCGGCGGTCCAACTGGCGGTGCGCAGGGCCGGCATGTCCGGCCACAGAGCGACAACTGCTTGGGCACCGGCTCGCTGAAGCCGGCACACCAGCTGGTGGGCCGGGCGAAGACGGGCGTCGATGCTCAGAAGCTGCTCGTCGACGGTCCGGGGAGCGTTAGCAGCGATCTCCGCGCCGCTTGCCCTCCGCTCCTCGCGATCATCCTCGATGGCCTGAGTGACTGCCTGCGAGTGGCCAGGGAAGAAGTCTGCCAAGACAAAAAAGAGCCGAATCAAAAAAATCAGAAGTCAGCCCGACCTATAGTCGGAAGCTCGAAGAAAGAAAGAAAGAAAAGAAACTCACTGTCGATGATGTCCTCGATCTCATGGAAGCTGGAGGTCAGCATCGCCTCCCTGTCAGTCCAGGAGGAGCGCTCGCTCTCGAACTTGGCCAGGAGAGCAGCCTCCTTCTTCTCGGCCTCGTCCTGCGCCTTCTTGAGCAGCTCCTTCTGCTCGACCAGCTGCGCAGCCAGCAGGTCACGCTCCATGGCAAGTCTGCTGCACTCCTCCCCCTTGGCGCGCAAGGCGGTGTTGGCTTTGCCCAGCTACTGCTGAAGAGTGGCGTTGGCCTCTGAAGAAGAAAAAAGAGAAAAGACGATAAGTCATCAACAAAGAAAGTCGCTAAGAAGATCCGGCCCGACTGCTCAGCAGTCGGCCCAAATCTCGGGGACTACAGCCCGCGGGTGCGCCAGCGCGCCCCCGCGAAAAAGAAGGACTCACCCCAGCTCTCTAACAAGTCGGCAGTCCGCCTCCCTAGCTCCTCAACATTGCGGTTGAAGGCGGTAGCATGGAGGTTGTGATACTCCTGCAATAAGCATTTCAGACAAATTTAAACATTTGGAACTCGCCAGAGGGAGTTCCGGGCCGCCTAATCAGAAGCCAACCCGAAACTCGGGGGCTGCACCCAGTGGGTGCGCTGGCGCGCCCCCACAGAGAAGAACAAGAAAAACAAGAATCAAAGAGGAAGGCGTACTCGGACGGTCGTTCGCACTGCCAGATGCGCCTTGGTGCAGTTTTGGAGGGCGTCGCCTTCAGGTCACAGCTTCGCCTGAACGTCCAGAAGCGCCTGGTTCAGCAGACCCGTGCTGCCTCCGCGCAACCACCCAACGGTTGCAGCGCTCGTTGCCTCGGCGTCTGGGATTTCCGAGCTGGCGGCGCCGGTCTCCTGGGGTCGTGGCGCCGAAGTCGCCCTCTTGAGGCGGCGGCGCACTGACACCGCAACTTGGAGGAGCAGCCTCGCCTCGGATTCGTCCGCGGTCGGTGGCACCGGCGGGCCCGCCGGCTGTTGGCCGCACGCTCTCCCAGACGGCGGCGGTGGCGGCACGAGCGTGTCCGACATGGAGGTCTCGCCGCTTTCCTTCTCCACGACGGGGTTCTCGGCGCCGGCTTCTCCAGTCTGCCCCGTGAACTCCGGGGGCGGCGGCGCGGAGGACAGCGGAATGACGAACAACACCGATTGGCGGTGTGCGGCCTCCTCGGCTTGCCGCCTTGCTGCAACGGCGGCTTCGGCCTCTTCCAGTTTTTTCTGGGCGGAGGCCGCGGCCTTCTCAGCCTCCGTCTTCTCCAGGCGGTCGGCCTCATGCTCGTCGCGCTTCTCCCGCGCGTTTCGCTCCGTCGCCTCCCGGAGGTCGGCGGCGGGGTCAACCCGCTGAGTGTTTGCAGACGTCTCCGCCGACCCCATGACGGAGGGAGCGGCGACTCTCTCAAAGATGAGAGGAGCCCTGAAGCAAGGAGGAAGTATAAGAAACTCGGACGAGATTCACCAAAGGAAAATAAAGACAAAGGAGGAAACACTTACGCAGAGACTAGCGGCGGCCTCTTCACTTCCTTACGGAAGCGGCTGGCCTTCGCGGCCACCTCCTCCCGCTTGGTCATGGCGGCCGCCCCCTTGAACTTCTTCGGCTTGCCGCCGAGCGAGCTCGGCCTGGCGTGGCGCCTCTTCGCGCCGCCTCGGCCGGCCATGCCGGCGGAGGAACCCGCGCCTGGTAGGCTGACCCTTGACTGGTGGCGCGGGACGACTTCCCCTTCGATGTCGTCTTCAGGCCAGTCGGCGAAGGTGGCCGAGGGCCTGAGTCCGCTTCCCGCTCCTCCTCCCCCGCCTTCGGCGCCGGCTTCCATCGCCGGCACCACCAAGTCGGGGTCGTCAACGTCGCTCTCCACCCGGTCGGGGACGAACTCGCGGGGCAGTCTCGTGACGCCGGCTGCGGGCTGCATGAGGGGGTTCTAATTCAGAGAAACCAATTAAAATCAGGAGTCGGATTCGGCTATAAAGAAGACAAAGTAATAAAGAGATGCGGCTTACCACTGGAGGGGGGTTGGCGCGCGAGTACGGCTCCTTGCCGAACTGCCAGTCCTCCCCGAGCTCGCAGTTCGCGATGTGGTTCACCATGTTTGCCACCTCTGCGCGGGGCATTTCCCTGGTGCACATCCGGCTCGGGTCCCGGTGGTCGCTCATCTGACTGATCAGATGAGGCCGGCCTTGAAGAGGGAGGACTCGGCGTGCCACAAAGGCGGCCAGCAAGTCAGACCCAATGAGGCCCTCCGACTGCATTAGAACTCAGAGCCACGCCATGGCGGCGGCCCCGGCCGGAGTCAACGTCTTGGCTTGATGAGACCAGTTGGGGAGCCTCCCAGGCGGTGCGCCGGCTTCATAAGGCGGCAGATTGACCCAGTCCCCGTTGGGGGCAACACTCTTCACGTAGAAGTCCGACTGCTGCCACATCTTCACCGACTTGATTAACGGGATGAAGGGAAACGGATTGTCGGCCGTCGACCGCCGCATCGCGATGAAGGCGCCGCATTGAGCCGGCACACCGGCGACGTGCGTACCGAGCTTGGCTGAGAAGAATTCTCCCCACAGCTCGATGGTGGGGAGGACACCGAGAAAGCCTTCGCACAGGGTGGCGAAGGTAGCTAGCAACACCACCGTGTTTGGGGTGAGGTGGTGTGGCTGGAGCCCGTGGAACTCTAAGAAGGAGCGGAAGAAGCCGCTCGCCGGCAGCTCCAGGCCGCGCATGAGGTGCGAGCGAAAGATGACCCGCTCGCCCTCTTCCGGCGCCGGTGATATCTCCCTCTCCGGCGCGGCGCGGGAGCGCACGAGGTCTGTGCTAGGGAGGCGGCGCGTCTTGCGGAGGAACTCGATGAGGTCGTCATCCACCTTTGAGCCGTCCCACACGCCGGAGCGCACGGCCGAAGCCGCTGCGGTGGAGGAAGAGCTCATCGCTGTTGGTGTGGTGTGTTTCTGCTCGACGGCGGCAAGAAGAAGGAAAGGAGGCAAGAGGAGGCGGGGGAGCAGGGAAGATGGGTGCGCGTGCTTTGCCGCTCCACTCCCCCCCCCCCCGCCTACTTATAGCCTTGAGGGCTGAGAAACCGATGCGGCAGGTGTGGGATTAATTGCGCGCAGGACCCCACGGCCCCCCACGATTTACCCCACGAAGTTACTGCGCGCAGTAACAACGTGGGAAACCCAACCGTCCGCATGACCACAACGGATCCGTTCGCATGCCGAGGCACGGTAGTGGCGGGCCCTGCCTGACGGCCCGTCCCGTCGCACGCGTGGGTAGGCAGACTATCCTCGCCGCGTGGCGCCGCGCGATAGGACCGCAGCGGGCGGCCGCGGGGAAGCGTATCAGGAACGCCGCCTGGTCTCCCGCCACGACTTTCGAGCTCTCTACGGAGCACGACGGCCCTCCGCAAATCTGACTTCGGACAGTCGGCCCGAAGGAAGACGGCAAGCGAAATCCCAGAAGAATGAAACTGTTGAGGCCCCACGACGTAGTATCCGCAGAGCCTCACCAGCTTCGGGGACTACTGTCAGAGTAATGGGCCACGGGTAGGATAATTCAAGCCCCAGAACCTTTCAAGACATTGGGACAAGTAGCACCGCTCATGCCAAGTCCCAGGGACGACTCCAAGATGTGCCGAGTCCCAGGGACGACTCCAAGATGTGCCGAGTCCCAGGGACGACTCCAAGATATGCTGAGTCCCAGACGGCGACTCCACGATAAGCCGAGTCCCAGACGGCGACTCCAAGATAAGCCGAGTCCCAGACGGCGACTCCAAGATAAGCCAAGTCCCAGACGGCGACTCCAAGATAAGCCGACTCATGGCCGGCAACTTCCAGAGAGGCCGGCTATAGAGAGTCGGCCCGCGACTCCACCCTCGTCTCAAAGGTCGAGGCGGGGTACGGCCACGGCGTGGCCATCCCCCCTGCTTACAAGGGGCTGACATGGCTACAGTAAACCGTATCGCTGAAGATCTCCGACGTGGCGCGGCACTGTTGCCATGCCTGCCCTGACCTCAGCCACAGTGGGCGGCACACTGTGCCCATGACGCCAGCCTGTACGACCCAAGGGCGGCGGGACCGCCCGTTAGTGGGTAGACAGAAGACGGCACGAGCGCCCTGGAGGCGGACCCGTGGGAGTTAGCCCCCTGGAGTTGGCCGACCCCTCCCACGGGCCTCGCACGCCATTAATCAGACAAGATGGGGAATGGCGACAGTGAACGCATGCCAGATGGCAGCGCTGTTCCCATGACCACATGACCAAGCCAGCGTCATCAGGGGTACCGCTACAGTGTCAGGCCTGTCCACAGGGCCCGCCAGTCGGCGGGCCCCAGTAGTCAGCGGAGAGGATGACGGCCTGAGAGACAGACGGCTGGGACCCGCGCCCAGCCGGATTACCATTGTACCCTTGGGGGGTAGGCCTATATAAACCCCCCAGGAAGCCCATGCAAAGGGTTCGGACCCAGATAGAGATAGACCTTAGAGCATAGGAAGGAGAGAGCTAGCCTTGCCCTCTCCTACCTCCAGAAATAGCTCCAGGAGCACCATTGTAACCACATTGCCATAGTGACCATGCGGAGACCCCGCAGAGCAGCAGTAGGGGTGTTATCTCCTCGGAGAGCCCTAAAGCTGGGTAAGATCCGCCGGTGTGCATGTCTTCGCCTCATCCCGCTTCCGGGCACTGGCGACGTTCTACTCGCTCCCACCATGATAAGCCATCCTTTGGCATATGTCGTACCAAACCCCCGACAATATTTGTTTTGTATTTGAATAGGATTTATACAATTTTGTTTTGTATTTGAATAGGCTTTATACAAATGTGATCATAGCATATACTTACAACTAGTCTCATCAAATCATGTCATCGTCATAATCATCATCCAACACAAAGTGGTCTCTCATCATCATCTCGAAAATAGAGATACAAGTCTCGATTACTTGCAAATACATCGTCATCCATCTAAACAATGATATACGCGAGAAGAGCTATCACTTTGAGTGAGAGCGGAACTATGCAGTACATGAGTTCGTATCCCTCTCTCGCATTAGCGTGAACCTAAACTAACTACTGCCTTGTTGCTCGGAAACTGGAAACTGTTACACCTGGGCCTGACACTCCGGCCACTCGTCGTATATATACTCCTGGCATAGCACTTCTTCACCATCGATGATCTATGCACCTGCATCGTCACATGAGTCGATGATATGCAACATATATAGTTGAGCAACAGAAAGAGAGAGACTTGGCAAAAATAGAAACAACATATCATAAGCATAAATAACAAAGTTCATCGTACCCAAAATGCCCTAACTAGAGTGATCTTCGCTAGTCGAGGAGGAGGACGGTTTAATTACATCACAAATAAAGTTCCACCGTGCATAACTCAAACTTTTGTCATACACAAAGTACTAGATCGTGAATGGCGCGCGCTGCTGCGCCCGTGTATTAGGAATTTTGGATGAAATAGATTTGCATTTTTTTGTAAAAACATGTATTTTGCTTTATATATATATTTAGGATGTTATGGGCCACGTAATAGAATTTTCTTTTTTCTTGGGTTGTTGTGGGCCTTTTTTGTTTGTGAAGTGCACACACAGTCACATCAATAGACCATGGATCACCTCAAAAAAAAATAGACCATGGTTTTCTCAAAAAAAGAAAAGACCATGATGAGGCTCCCGTGGTCTTAATTCTCCCATAGAAGCTAGAGGTGGCAAGTTAATGAAATATTATATGCTTATCAATGGGTGACAATAATGAAGTGTTTATGGCTTTTCAGTTTTCATTCTTGATTACGTATTTGTAACTGATGAGTATAAAACTTCTTTTAAAGTATTATGTAATGACCACTTGTTTTCTCGAACCCAAAGGAAGCAGAAAGGTGTGTGTGGTTGTCCCTGTCCTGCACCACAAAGCAATCGCTGGTTCCATTCCGTCTTCTCTAGGCAAATCGTCTGCACCAATATAAGACCAATGATTTAGTCTGTCTGCTGCTATGGATCTTGCCTTTTTGAAAATAAAATATGGTAAATCATACTTTTCAGTACTATTTTTATTATGTTTCAAACTGTTAGGCCTAGACAGATTTTTTGATATTCGATTTTTCTGCTTGGGCTCGCCGTTGTTTGTGGATCCCTGAAATTTAGTACTTGGGGACGACAAGGTCGTGTTCCAGGAAGGGGTACAGGTTCTAGCTGCCGTCCTCGAAGTTTTTCTCTTGGCATGCAATAAATGCAGGCATATCCATTCATTTGTTGATGAACAAACATCACCGAAAATTCAAAGGTTACTGTCCTAAATGTGTATGCCTATGACCTTTTTAAAATTAAGTGTCTCTTCTCAAGAGAAATATACGCTCAATGCTCATGTCTGAACATTACAATTTAGATTGCAGATTTTCTACCATAAATGGAGGACATGTACGAAAGTTGCAGAATGATTGTGTTTACTTGGATCTCAAGTAAGCAGAAGAGCTTTGTCATTCGCATCTCCTTGTCAACCGCCTCATCTTGACAAGACTACTGATATTGGCTGCACGAAGTCAATTATGTACGATCCTCTCATCTAGATCCAGGTCCATATCCAGAAATTGATTATAGCTGAATAAAGTCCAATAACATTAGACCGAGATGTATACAAGTGAAGAGCACATCATGTTGTATATAGATGAAGCAAAGTAGTACAGACTAATTAGATCATACAAAGAGATCCAGGTTAGTTCACCTTGTCATATGGTGTGCAAATATTTTTGAATTCACATGGGTAACATTGCCGCATTTTATACATATGCAAGTACCGAACAGAATTTGATATATTTGAAAGATCTCTTAGTGGGATGGACAAAATTACTCTGTAGAAAGCACAAACTGGGCTTCTTATACAGCATTCACATTTCAACTAACTGAAGCACAAACTAATAAGAAGCATGATGTCTATGTGTGAAGGAGCTTGCCAGATAATTTGAAGAATGCATTCCCATTAAAACAGTTTATACAGGATGGGTATAGTGCAAATACTACTCCCTCCGTCCGGAAATACTTGTCATCAAAATGAATAAAAGGGGATGCATCTAGATGTATTTTAGTTCTAGATACATCTCCTTTTGTCCATTTTGATGACAAGTATTTTCGGACGGAGGGAGTATAATACAAGAAACATTGCTGCCATTGCCTCTTACATGTGCAAGTACCAAACAGAATTTGACAGTTGTCAAAGATCTTTTACTGGAAGAAATGAAATTACTATGTACCAACCAACAAGTGAGCTTCTAATACACTATTCACCTTTAAACTAACTGAACCACCACCTAATAATAAGCATTCTATCTATGAGTGAAGCACCTTGCCAGAGAATTTGAAGAAAGCATTCCACTAAAAGTCAGGATGTGTATAGTGCAAATATTGTAATACAAGAGATGCCATGAAAAATAGGTGCATGATTACAAATGTACCCGCACATGCTGGCCCAGGAATCGGCCGCAACGATGACGCCTTTGTCGAAGATGAAGGAGAGTGTGGTCGTCCCCTTCTTGTGGTTCACCATCTCCTTGGCCGCCTTCTGGAATCCATCAAACTGCCACCGGGAAACAGCAAGAGGGCGCAAACGGATCAAAGGCCGGCGGATTGCAGTGTCAGGAAAGGGGGTTGAGGGAGGGATAGGCTCACCATGCGTTGAATTTGGCGAACTCAAGGGCGAGCTGGTTGGTGGAGAAGAGGCCACCAAACTTGTCGCTGCCGGGTGTGGCGGCACCGAAGTGGTTCTTGAGAGCAGAGAGTGTCAGGCTCCATCTATCTGAACCTGAAAAGTGTCAATCTTCAGTTAACTAGCGCGCATCTAGCAACCCCTCATGGGATCAAACAGCTGTCATTGCTCGGTCAAAACCTCAATTGACGGCCGAGATGTACGATCTTTTAACCACTGAATGAAGATAATCATTGCAGCACACATATTTGGTAGACAATCTTTCAACCACTAAATGAAGATAAGAAAGAGAGGTTGTCAGTCCCCTAACGAAAATATAATCATTGCAGGAATGCTAAAGGCATGCACTTGTTAATCTTGGGATCATCGATACGACTGTTGCAATGGTGCAGACGAGCATTGCAAGGGCGGCAGCGCCGCTAGACCATGGCTAGGGTTTCATCAGAGTGCTTGCAAGAAGAAAGATAAAGCGGAGGTGTTTCCATCTTGTACCAGTACTTGAAAAAAGTTGCAATCTTGTAATGGAGAAATATAAATTCAGGGGAGATAACAATTGCAAAACCTCGTAATTAGGTTCTTGATCAGTTAGCACAATTTGAAAACATGGAGATATGAGGTATGGCAGTTCATGGAAACTAATTACCTAGCTAGTAGCCATTGTAGATTGAAAAATTCCCTGAACCAAAATATGAGAACCAGCCAAAATATTCGCCTGGATCATTTGACCAGAACTATGCTGAACACCAATTAAACTTTGTTTCATGCAGAACCCATCATCATCCTCACATTAGTGCAGAAAAGAACTGAGCAGAGTCTACCAGTTGTTCCAAGTCTTGAATAAGAATTCGATCTGCACAAATAACAAGGAGTTGGAGAATGTGCAGTGCAACAGTAAAATACCGGTTATATTTTTATGAACTGCAGAACACCCACATGACTGCTTGTAGTTGGTCTCCACCCCTAATCTATCAGTCGACCAGCATGTGCGAGTAACGACTACCTTTCTTCCCCGTTGGCGAGACGAACAGCAGTCCGCGATTGGGCAAGGATTTCCATTGGCGTGGAGAGAACGGGCGGGGTTGGGATGGGTGGAGGACCTGCGATCCGGTGGCGGCGGCAGACCTAGGATCCTCCCAAGGTTGAGGTCTGTAGGACGACTCGGGAGGGATGGGTCTGCTCACCTATACCCTCGTGCTAGATCCCCTCGTGGCGCCTCGGCTGGATTAGTTCCTCCTCTGACTGCCCCATGAGTATGGTGGCGCCGCTGCCTGTGTCGTGGTTGAAAGAGGGAGGAGAGATGGGGATGGGAATCGAACAAGAGGGACAAGAGGTTTTTTTAGAAGAAGAGAGGGACAAGAGGTCAGGGTGGAATGGGGGAAACGAGCGATCACCGGGAATGGGCTGGCCAACGGCCCAGTTAACCACAGGGCACCGTTTCGGCCTGTGGAGAAGCTGCCCATAGGACAGTAGGCCCAATATTAACCATGTGCGGGACATATCGCTTCACACATAGATCCAACGAGCAGAAACGTTCAGATCGTGAAAACGGACGACCTAATACGCGAATCGCTGAGAGGGCTCGCTTTAGGTGCGGTTATACTGTCCTTAATGGACTAAACAGACACATTGTCATATATCGACAATCACTCCACCATGTTGTGCCATCCATCCATGTCAGGGAGATAGTCCCCGAGCTTAGTGAAAGGCTTCATGTCGAGACGCTAAGAGGCTATCCATGTTCGGACGTCTTCCCGTGACATTTGTCCTTCTTCGTAGAACATCCCGGTTTTTTCGACGACCTCCTTCATGATGATTTGGGCAAGTTCGCGCTAGATGTGATAGAACTCAGCTCGAAGTTGATGATCCTCGATATCTCCTACATTCTTTGCCCATTGCAGAATATGGGCATCGCCGGATCTAGGTGACATGTGAAGGTTCTGGTGATCCCGTCTGTACTCCAGCATGTGGTGTAGGACATAGAATCCATCATTAAGAGAATCACTCGGTTGCTGGATGCAGCAGAAGTCTATGGCTAAAGGCGACCCTGCCACCCCTTTTCTTCTTGTCCCTAACCTCTCCACCTAGTGATTGGTAGTAAAACATAGCACTGTCGAGAACATCCTTGATGTGGGTGTAATCCTCTTTGTGAATGTTCTTCGACGAGTCCAAGTAAAGAGCGTGGGAGTATCGGGGGTAGAGGATGATGAGGATGGCGCGCCCGCCGGTGCGCAAAATAAATACATCTCAAATTAATTAGCCTCCACCGTGCAAATGAATGATTGAATCGAAGGAAGGATATCCGCGCGGATGACTTACACGGGATGATAAGGCATGGGAATCGCCTCCTTGTGCTTATTGGCGAGCATGAAACTAACGATGTATTCCCTAGCGTATTCACAGTGCTTTGTGCAGACTCCCAAGAAGGCCTCGTGCATGTAGTACGGGTCAGCGACACAGATATAAGATATCTGCTCAAGCCCAAGGATGTAGTTCATGTGCAAGGCATAAAGGCGGACAAACGTAAAATCCAACTTCTTCACGTGAAACATGTCAAATATGTAATCGAACCGAAGGAATAACTTATCCGCGGGGAAGCAGTCGACGTATGACAATTGCCGCGGAACTTTAACCACGTAGAGTGGGTATCCTGGATCTTTCAAGGCGAAGAGGCCCTTCTCTATCCGCAGCACATCTTCATGAAGTCTCCTTAGATCGCCGTATCTGGCCCCTAGCGCTCTTGCAGGTAGGATTTGTTGACCGGGGATATGCAACTTATCCGTATCGGGGATATCTATACGGTCCTGAAGCCGAGGCTGCTGGATCATAGAATCAGCTTTTTTGCCTTTCCTCGCTCTCTTCCTAGATTTCTTTACTACCGGAAGGTCGTCCATAATACGTTGAGACGGCAATTCAGGCACCGACTTATGATGCTCAAACCCTGAGGAGGCACCAGTATAGACATACTGTTCAGCGCCATCGTCATCCTCATTCTCATCCATGGTGACGTCATCAGCGACTAATGGAGCCTCCTCCTTACCCCGTCCGCTATCACCCAACCCGCCACCTGACGCTAATTGGGTAGGTGGGGTGTTGATGTTCATACCTTGCTGAGGTTGCGTGCTCGTGGGTGTGCTCCCAGCCGCCTCCAGACGAAGCAGACTCTTTGGCCACAACAGGACCCACCCATTGCAGCAATCACCAAGCCGCCGCGGGGTCTCGTCGTCATCCCCCACTAGTATCAAAGGAGGAAAATTCTCATGGCCTGGTTTGACACTGGCCACGGAAACCTTGAAGGCGTTCGGGGGGATCGGCCGGCTGTGGAACAATGGTTCCTTCGGCTCCATTATTGTCGCCTTCCCCACGTCCACCTTCTGGTCACCAATGGTGTACAATATGGTGCACGGGGTTTCGTCGGCCTGCAAAGAAAAGTCTGCGACGTGAGACATCCGAAAGGCAACGAAAACGGGAGATTATACATTTATATTGAAGGGGGCCGGTGTGACAGATACCGTGAGCGCGTCGAGCTCAGCCAAAGATGAAGCACCGCCGAGCACGTCCGGTGCGGGAGCCGGTGCGGGAGCAAAGCTAGTCGAGCTGCTCCCCAAGAAGTCAGCAAGGGGAAAGTCCTCTGCATTTTTTTCTGGATTTTGCCTTGACCAAGTGAAAATGGCCGGAACCAAGGAAGTAGACAAATCTGCAACCACCTATTTTGCAGCAGCTACCGCTGTTGCGACTGTCTGAGATGATTTCTTCCCAACCGCAATCTCAACCTTCGTGTCGATGTTTTCTTCAGTTAACCTCCGTCTTTCCTTTTGTCTCCTCTGTGGTCTCACGGTAGTACTTCTTCCATGTGGCGCTGTCTCCGACACCGTGCACACGTCCATACAACGGTCGAGTATGCACCGGTTGTCGTTTCAATATGTTCAACGCCCGGTTGAATAGAGTGTCCCACTTGGGCCTCGCCAATGACTCAGACGGCGAGTCGCTTTCGGTCGCAATCCTGTGCTGCTCTCTCTGCAAAAGGCACAAGGATCGTTTACAAATATGACTAACGTGTGCAGTTGAATTGATTAGAAACTAAAATTACCAGCAGTCTCATGAACTCCGTAATGATCGGTTTTGTCTCGTAAACCTTCTTCACTGGGTCCCAACGGTGCCGGGCCCTGAGGACGTCACGCTCCATCAGGACGATGAACTCCGCCAAGGGGTCTAGGATGCCCAGACTCGCGATGATGAGGACATCAATACAATTGTTACACCCACAGCTGCTGCTGCTATACATACTGGACCAATTACTAGAGCTCCTGCACGCCAACTAAATTACCAGGTACTCCCGTTTCTTGGTAATGATTCTAATGTTCATGAGAATATGATGCTGCCTAAATTGGATACATTTGTAGTCGGATCGTCAAAGTCATCTTCACCAAATCGATAGTTATCATCTCATCGAAAGATCGGGACACCCCGCCTCTATCACGCGGCTTCCGCATCCTCCTTGGCCCATTTGGACCTCTTTCCGTCGTAACCACGGATCCCGAGGTGGTGGCTCCCAATGTTCCTCTCTTGAAGCCCCTTCATGTACTTAGACTTTTTTTGGCAGCTTCGGCCTCGCAAGCCTCCTTGAATATTTGAAACTGATCTTCCGTGATTGTCGGATTATCCTTTACAATCTCGGAGTAGGGTTCCTTCTTGTCGATGATCTTTGCTTTCACTCAATTTTTCCAGGCGGCCAACGCGTCGCTAAACTTGGTCATGGCGTGTTTGTTTATCTTCTTCATTGCCGGGTCCTCATCTGGATCTTCATAATCCTTATCATTCCGGCCCGGGAACAAGAATATCTGGTGAAACTTCTTTAGGAGGGAGCTCCTCATATTATCTATCTTCTGTAGTTTCTCATTGTTGATGGTGGCAGTTGTTCGTACGATGCAGCCTATTTTGATGGCCTTAGCACGTGTGCACTTCGTCGGGCGCCTTTGGCTCAATATTGCCGTTGTCCACCTCCATGACCACCAGCCTAGTAGTCCTGAGTTTGTAGGAAGTCGTTGCCTCTTTGCTTTCGGTTCTACACCGGCTCCGCTCCCCGAGGCAGCCCTGGTCTCAGTCTCAGCGCCGGTCTCGATGCCGGTCTGAGTCTCAACGCCGGTCTCAGTCTCAGCACCGGTCTGCGTGTCAGTCTCAGTCTCCGATGCCACCGGTGGGCCCAGCAACAACATCGGTTGATCGTCGGCAAGGCTAAAAAATTTGTCTGCCGCCCGATAGGCGTCGTCGCAATCACCAGAACCCTGTCCTTCATCGTTGCTAGCCATGTTTCCCATGATTAAATCTAGTCCATTAATTCTAGACCTAATAAAATGAATAATGACATAAAAAAGGCCTATTGTTTTGCAGGAACGTTGACTCCTTCCTGGTGCGGCAAATCCCGGGCACTCGATATGTCCTAGTTTGTAGCAATAGTCATGCCGAAATTCATGGAAAATTTCGGCATGACCTTTGCTAAAAGATGGACAAATCGAGAACCTGAAATTTGCCAGAACAGAAGTGAATCAACATTCCGGCAAAACATAGGCCACTCAGCATCATTCCCTGGAAACAACAAAGCCACTTGGGCACAATTGAACCACTTCAATGAAAGATATAACATGACCACTTCAATGAGAACATATAATCAACAATAAAAGTCTAGGAAGGGATCATCTTTAAAATAAAATTTGCCTAAATTCTTTTCCTTCAAAAATAGTGATCTTTTCAAAAATCAAAAACCTTTGCAAAATGACCTCACTAAACACTTCTCTTCCTAGGACAGAACCCAAATTATGTTGATCTAGCTATTCCTCTCTCTCACACAAACACACATTATTATCTCTAACCCTTCTCTGCCTAGGACAGAACCCAATTAAATTACAGAACTCCATTCCTCTAACCCTTCTGACCTAATGCTCTAAAATAAAATTTTCATCTAACCTAGCTTGTTAATCCAATGAACCTAATTAACCTACCTATTTAACCTAGTTAGTTAATCTAGTTTACCTAGATAATTAACCTAATTAAACTAGTTAACGCAGCTAGTTCTCTGTCAAAGCCCTAAATAAATTTTGGCACTAATTAACCTAGATAATTAACCTAATTAAACTAGTTAACCTGACTAGTTCTCTGTCAAAGCCCAAACTAAATTTTTGCACTAACCTAGATAATTAACCTAATTAAACTAGTTAACCTAACTACTTCTCTATCAAAGCCCTAACTAAATTTTTGACCTAACGTAGATAATTAACCTAATTAAACTAGCTAACCTATGCATGAGAGAGAGAGGAGGGGTGGGGGCTTATAGAGGATGGCTCCGGTGGTGGCGAGCGAGGCAGGGGCGTCTCCGGTGATGGCGAGGGAGGCAGTTGTGGCGAGGGAGGATCCGGTGGCGTCGACGGCGGCTCCGGTGGCGTTGATGAGGCCGCGCGGCTCCGTGGTGTTGGGGGCGGCTCCGGTGGCGTCGACGGCGCACGACTTTGGTGGCGTCGACGTCGGCAGGAGATGGCGGCGAAGTGGGGCGACGGCAAATCAGGGAGATGGCGGCGGGGTCGGTCGAGGGATTTGGGGGAGTAGTGGTGACCGGGGGGAAACGGTTTTTTGGTTAAGTCAAACTTAGCGGTAGCGCGTTTTGTAAAACGTGTTATAGCTACGATAGCTACAGAGGTTTTTACAAAATGTGCTGCTACTATAGCTATGTAATTTTCTTCCATTTTTTAATTTCCTTTTCTGTTTCTATAGCGGGGGTCTAGGAAACGCGCTGCAGCTACGTTAGCTATAGCGCCTCTTACTAACACACGCTAATGCTATGCCTTCCACTGTTTTTTCGCTTTTTCATTTATTTTGCTTTACATTTTATTTTTTCCTTTCTCCTTTTTCTATTCTTTCATTTTCATTTACTTTTCTATTTGTTTTTCATCTTATTTTATTTCCATTAGTAGTAGCGCTATTCGTAGGAAACGCGCTACTACTTATGCCCTAGCGATAGCGCGCTTCTTCCAAGCCCGCTACTGCTATGCGTAGCCTATCATTCTAGCGATGGGAATATTAGTAGTAGCGCTTTTGCCACTACACGTGCTACTGCTAAGATTGTATATGTAGCGCGGTTTTTTCTCAATCGCTACTGCTATCTAGCACTAGCGCTCTTTTTTGACCCGCGTTGTTGCTAAATTTCTGTGTATAGGTTTTTCCCTAGTAGTGAACAGTCCGGCCATGCCAACGCAGGTCGTGACTTGTGACGCGGTCAATGTCGGCTTCATGAAGTGACTATGCGACGACGCCGGTGTGCCCGCTCCGTGTAATCCATGCGGCGATGGTGTTGGTGATAATTTAGCCTTTGTGATGCCGAACTCTTGTTCGGCTTGCCGAGCTGATGACCCGATAAGGTTGGGCTCGACTCGATGAAGCAATGATCTGTCTAGCATAGGTCGGCAGATGTGGAGTAAAGGCTAATTTGACATCGGCGCGGTGGTGAAGATTACCTTCGAAAAGGAGCACAATTTGTGAACATGTGTTTGCAAACAAAACACAATACCCTACAAAGAGATTCTTCCAAATAGATCGTCCAGTATTCCGTTCATGAAGAAAGATGAACTCAGATCGAATTCGTATTCGCGCAGAAAACAGATCTGAAAAGTGATGCACTAATTGGAAGGTTCCCGGAGTTTGAACGGTCGGATCAAACTGAAATTTTTAGAGGTGGTAGATATAGGAATTCTGCAGCCGAACAACGGTTGGATCTTCCAAAAAACATCCGAGCTAGATGCTAGACACCACACTCCAAAATTGTCCGGATTCTCGTCCAGATTCGACAGGGCTTCGGTATATCGGAGATCGGCGGAGATTACTCCATCGGAACGCGATGAAATTTTGAAGGGTTTTTGTAGACTCAATTCCGCACAGTTCCACCAAAGGAATCATCAAAGCGATGCTCGAGGAGGCGGTGGCAGCAGATATGAATTTGTTGTCTAGAAAAACAGCACAGTCGCTCGAGGGCAATGTTGACGTTGAGCCCCCGAGCTCCATGGATGATTCCTCCACGATCTTGATAGAGATCGGAGTTGATGTTGATGAAGGCCCTCATCTGAACATGATGATCGGAGGCAAAGGACAGTCCTCGGTCGAGCCAAGGTAACCAGTCGAGCCGGAGACGAAGATGCCGATGTCACAGTTGATCTATAGGAGAGCCATTGATCCTTTGCCGATCACACAGCGGACCTCTCAATGAAAGCACCATTGTCGGGGTCAAAACCGGCAGATCTTGGGTAGGGGGTCCCAAGTTGTGTGTGTTAGGATCGATGGTTAACAAGAGACAAGGGACACGATGTTTACCCAGGTTCGGGCCCTCTCTAAGAGGTAAAACCGTACTTCTGCTTGATTATATTTGATGTGTATGATTGCACATTGATCTACCTCGAGATCATATATTGTGGTCTAAAACCTAAGGCTATAATGAATAATGTCATAATCCTCTATCGACTAGTCTGGCCCTGGCTTATATAATGTAGGAGAGGCCTAGGATAATAAGAGTCCTAGTCAAAAACGTTGGTGGAGAGGAGTCCTTGTCTTGATCACCAAGTCTTGTGGAATCTTCCTCGTATCCGGCATGGGCTGCCCGAACTGGCCCAATAGTGAACCACCATGGGGGTCCTCGGCCCGATCCACTTGGTCGGGAGAAAATGTGGTGAGTACCCCCTAGTCCAGGACACCGTCAGCATCTGCCACCCACCTAGTCTTTGCAAGCTTTGATTTGTCCTTTCCCCCTCCCCCTCCAGGTGGGCAAGTGTGCCCATGTGGATTTTTTTATCTGAAATGAAATGAAAAATGATGTCTAATACAATTAAGAAATAGTACACATGATCTGAATATAGAATGAATAAATAATGTGGAAAAAATCTGTTGTAATATCTTAATCAATTTGCTCTTTAGCTTAGTTGATGCATGCAGCCTCCACCTACACATATCATAAGGGCAATGAATAGTGAATCTTCTTAGCTCACTCCTATCAACTTCATAGGAGTTTTCAGTGAGAATGCAACATGTAGTCACTGCATTACAATGGTCCACCATTGATTCAAATACAGTTCCTGGAGTAAGCTGAAGATTCTCCCTGTTCCACTCAATTGTTGGCATGTCCTCACCATCATATTCTTGTAAAACTAAGGAGTCGGTGTTCTCCTCCCTATCTTTATCGTTAGTGTCATCCAATCTAGCACGGCTGCTAGGCTCCTCTGGATATTCATCTTCCATTCCCTGTTGACTGACTCTATGTACCAGTTCAGGGAATAGAGTCTCATCCTCATCATGATGTCGAGGCACTTCCTCGCCAGGCTCTGCATCTACTTCTACATCAGGTGCAGAAGGGAGAGCAGAAGTGATGTCTAATACACAACCTTCTTCTTGTAGACATTGTTGGGCCTCCAAGTGCACAGGTTTGTAGGACAGTAGCAAATTTCCCTCAAGTGGATGACCTAAGGTTTATCAATCCGTGGAAGGCGTAGGATGAAGATGGTCTCTCTCAAACAACTCTGCAACCAAATAACAAAGAGTCTCTTGTGTCCCCAACACACCCAATACAATGGTAAATTGTATAGGTGCACTAGTTCGGCGAAGAGATGGTGATACAAGTGCAATATGGATGGTAGATATAGGTTTTTGTAATCTGAAATTATAAAAACAGCAAGGTAACAAGTGATAAAAGTGAGCGTAAACGGTATTGCAATGGTAGGAAACAAGGCCTAGGATTCATACTTTCACTAGTGCAAGTTCTCTCAACAATAATAACATAACTGGATCATATAACTATCCCTCAACATGCAACAAAGACTCACCCCAAAGTCACTAATAGCGGAGAACAAATGAAGAGATTATTGTAGGGTAAGAAACCTACTCAAAGTTATTCTTTCTGATTGATCTGTTCAAGAGTCCGTAGTAAAATAACACGAAGGTATTCTTTCCGTTCGATCTATCATAGAGTTCGTACTAGAATAACACCTTAAGACACAAATCAATCAAAACCCTAATGTCACCTAGATACTCCATTGTCACCTCAAGTATCCATGGGCATGATTATATGATATGCATCACACAATCTCAGATTCATCTATTCAACCAACACAAAGTACTTCAAAGAGTGCCCCAAAGTTTCTACCGGAAAGTCAAGACGAAAACGTGTGCCAACCCCTATGCATAAGTTCATGGAACCCGCAAGTTGATCACCAAAACATACATCAAGTAGATCACGTGAATATCCCATTGTCACCACAGTTAAGCATGGCAAGACATACATCAAGTGTTCTAAAATCCTTAAAGACTCAATCCAATAAGATAACTTCAAAGGGAAAACTCAATCCATTATAAGAGACTAGAGGGGGAGAAACATCATAAGATCCAACTATAATAGCAAAGCTCCCGATACATCAAGATCGTATCACCTCAAGAACACGAGAGAGAGAGAGAGAGAGAGAGAGAGAGAGATCAAACACATAGCTACTGGTACATACCCTCAGCCCCGAGGGTGAACTACTCACTCCTCATCATGGAGAGCGCCGGGATGATGAAGATGGCCACCGATGAGGGATCCCCCTCCGGCAGGGTGCCGGAACAGGGTCCCGATTGGTTTTTGGTGGCTACAGAGGCTTGCGGCGGCGGAGCTCCTAATCTATTCTGCTCGCCGGAGTTTTTAGGGTATATGGACATATATAGGCGAAAGAAGTCGGTCAGGGGAGCCAAGAGGGGCCCATGAGGGTGGGTGTAAGTGCATCTAGTGCCACCCCTAGTTGGTTTTGGAGTATTGACGACAAAGTTGGTTGAGGGACTAATGCGTTTTTGAGAATTGCAGGATAACGCAGGTAGTGTCCCTCATTGATTCGGTTTACCTACCGGAGATGACCCCTAAAAATGTATGAAGACATTGACAACAATGGTGGTATGTGAAGATATTCACATTGAAGACTATGACATGAGGAGACATTGAGTGAAGCCTATGGAGCTCGAAGACTGTGTTGTTTCGTTGTTTCCTTTTCTTCTGTGTTGAGTCATAGGAACCACCATACTGTTAAGTGGGGACCAAGTGAACAAAGTCAGAGTGACTGAAGTGATGCTCAACCCAAATCCTATGTCTTCGAGCGAAGACAATGAGAAAAAATCTTATCCAGAGTTGGATGAGTCAGCTTTGCTTGTAGCCCAAGTAATGTTGCCATGTGTGTTTGAAATCTGACCGTTGGAACACGTGTCAGTTCCTTAGTGACCGAGGGTCATTTCGGACATATCAGGTCGGGTTACCTTGTGGCTATAAATAGCCCACCCCCTACACCATAAATTGGTGGCGGCTCAGAGTTAGTTCACGGCTTTTGTCATTTGAGAGCAACCCACCTTGAAGCCTTTTAGAGAGAAATCCTTGCGAGGACAAAGCCCAAACACCCAGAGCCAAAGAGTGTTAGGCATCACTGAAGTCTTTCTGTCTGAGTGACCTAAAGACTTATTACACTTGAGGACTGTGTATCCTCCAGCCGGTTAGGCGTCGCGTTCAGAGCATCCAAGAGTCATTGTGGATCGCCGGTGAACGAAGTCTGTGAAGGTTCAGAAGTCTACCTTGAAGACTTACCAAAGTGATTGGGCGAGGACTGTGTGTCCTTAGCTCAAGGGGAATAAGGTGAAGACGCGGTCTTCTGAGTTGAATCTCAGCCTCCCTAACCAGACGTACAGTTGTCACAGACTGGTTCTATTCTCTCCCTCCCTTTACTTTGAGTTTGTCTTCATGAAGTCATTGCCTATTTGTCGTACCTGTTTGACTTCATTGCTTGACTACTATCGTTGATTGGCTTCATACTATCTTCCATCCTGATCCTTACTACCAAGCTGCTATTAGTCTTTGTACTTTCACATTATTGCATACTTGACTATGGCTTGCTTGTTGTAGTTTATCTTCCGCTGCATATCAATTAGGTCATTTCTATTGTTTGTCTTCAAAACTTCCACGTTTTGAAGACTTTGATAAAAATCGCCTATTCACCCCCCCCCCCTCTAGTCGATAACTAGCACTTTCAATTGGTATGAGAGCAAGGTACTCCCTTGTTCTGTGTGATTCGGTTTAACCACCTGGAGTTTAGCTATGTCGATTGCAGGGATAATCAAAGTCTCCCCTGCTTGCCCCATGTTCGATGGAACTGAATATCCCTACTGGAAGAATAAGATGCGCATGCATCTTGAAGCCATTGATGTCAACCTCTGGTACGTCGTCAAGAACGGCATTCCCAAATTTGGTGAAGGTGTCACCCCTACTGATGTCAAGAAGTTCATTCAACTGGACTCTACTGCAAAGAACATCATCTGTGGGCATCTGACCAAAGGGCAGTATGGCCGTGTGAGTGCTCTGGAAACGTCAAAGCTAGTCTGGGACTGGCTATCCAAGGTCAACGAAGGTGTCTCAACTCAGAGAGATCAAAGGATAAGTGTTCTTCGCAACCTTTTCAATCGCTTCAAGAGAAACGACAATGAAAATGTCCAGCTCATGTTTGATCGCCTCACCGACATCACAAATGAGCTTCAGGCTCTCGGCGCCACTGAGATTACCAAGCATGAAATCGTCAAGACACTACTGAGATCTCTTGACAGCTCCTTTGACACCCTTGCCCTCATGATACAAGAACGCGCTGACTTCAAGACTCTCGATCCGTCTGATATACTTGAGAGGCTCAACACACATGAGTTCCAGCTTTCCGAGAAAAGAGATATCTATGGGCCCAACTATGGCCGAAGTCGCGCTTTGAAGGCAAAAGTTGTTTCCTCATCTGAAGAAGAATCTGACTGTGGTTCTGATGATCCTGAAGACATTGGAAAGGAACTTGCTATGCTTGTGAAGAAGTTCCAGAAGTTCACCAAGAAGAAGGGCTTCAGAAAGTCTTCACGATCTAGTTCAAGAAATGATGAAGCTTCCACTCAAGACAACAAGAAGAGAACATGTCACAAGTGCAAGAAGCCTGGGCACTATATCTCTGAGTGTCCACAGTGGGACAATGAGAAGAAGAAGAAGAAGAGTAGGAATATGATTCTGATGACAAGAAGAAGAAGAAATCTTCAAAGTCTTCTTCCAAGTCCTCATCAAGGTCTTCATCTCATAAGAAGAGATCATCTAGAAAGGCTCATGCTTTTGTTGGCAAGGAAATGAATTCAGAGGAGGAGTCTGCTTCTGAGGAGGCAGAGGTGGAATCTGAAGAGGAGTCCGACCCTGGCGTTGCAAGTCTGGCTCTAGCCACAGCCTATGTTGCCAAGTCCATATTCAACACTGAAGACAATGACTTCCACACCAACGCTGATGTTGATGACAAGGACGATCCTTCTCCCACCTACTGCTTCATGGCACGTGGTGCCAAGGTAAAATCACGAGATGCTTACTTCCAAACATCAAGTGAAGATGACTCTGATTCTGAATCCAAACCCAGCTACAAAACTCTTGCTAAAATTGCAACTTAACAACAAAAAGCTATGGAACACACTCAAAAACTGTTAGACAAAAGTGATGACCTGTTGGACGCGGAAATGACACGTTCACAGTCCTTCGTTGAAGACATAAAAAATCTTCATGCTAAGTACCAAGAACTTGAAAGTCTTCATGAGACGCTCTCAACCTCTTATGAAAAGCTCTCCTATGATTATCTTCAAAGGAAGCAAGATCTTGAGAAATCGAAAGCGGCTCATGAAGATCTTCAAAAGGAGAATGAGTCACTTCACGCTCAACAGATCTGTTCTGCTCAGGAAGGATTTGAACCACCATGTCTCAAATGCATTGAGCGTGATAACGCTACCTCTGTTGTTGAATGTTCCACTGCTGCTACTATTTCTTTGTCTTCAACTACTGATGTGGTAACTAACCCCTCTGCTGAGGATACCACTACTATTGCTGATGAAAATGCTAGGTTGAAGACATTGCTTGAAACAGGAATGTATAAAAGTCTGAAAGGACATCAGACACTTTGCGATGTCCTCAAAAAGCAGATTCTGAACCGAAACCCTAGGAAAGAGGGTGATGGGTTCGAGAGTAAAATGAATGTTGATGGTTCATACTGGAAGCCTGAGCAGTATCCCAAAACCACATGGGTTGCTGTAAAGGAACCTTCAGTGGATCCATCCACCTTATCTAGCTTTACCTGTGCTAATCCTATTATCATTGATGAATCCTTTGATGCAAACTATAAACTGTTCAAAAATCAGAATGGTGAAGTGTTTGCCAGGTATATTGGTACTAACTACAGGAATGGACCACCTATGAAGAAGATCTGGGTTCCCAAAAGCTGTCTTGAGAATCTTCCTGTGAATGTGGTCATGACACCACCAGGGAAGAAGACAAACCCCAGACCTAAGGAGTCATATGGTCCAACGGCTTCATACAGATACAGGACTCACCTGAGTTACCCTAACGCCAATGTTTTGCAGGGAAATCATACTCAAACTTATGAATATGAGCGTGTGTCTTCAAACCGCTATGTTCATAGAACTAAGAACTTTTCTGCTTATTCATATGAGTATCATTCATCTCCTGCAAGGCTATTTGCTAGGGCTCCAAAGCCGAAATTCTCAGATGCTGCACTTACACTCATTGCTTCTAAGCCACCCCTGAAGATGCGAGTGGTGAAGAAGAATTAGCTCTCTTTTGCAGAATAAGGTCTCCAGCCAGCAATCAAAGGCGTCCGATACTATTGCTGGGGACCTAAAACACAATAAGGGATGCATGATAAAATGGTCTTACTATGTATTTCACATATGAATCGCTTACCAGTCATACTATGAGTTCTAACCTTGATCTAAGCTGTGATAATGCTTGTGTGCGTCAAATGCTTATGCTTCACAACACACTATGTGAAGCCTATCCTCCTAACTGCACTGTAGGGTATGACACCTCATGCTTCAGAGTGGATTGTGGACAGCGGGTGCACTAATCATATGACTGGTGATCGAAGTCTTCTCATGGAATCAACCTTACGTCCATCAGACAAGAGTCACATCACATTTGTTGACACTGGTAAAAGCAAGGTATTGGGTCTAGGTAGAGTTGCAATCTCAAAGGATCAACACATGGATAAAGTGATGCTTGTTGAATCCCTTGGGTTCAACTTAATGTCTGTCTCAATGCTTTGTGACTTGAACATGATTGTGCTATTCAGAAAATATCGTTGCCTTGTACTAATGGAATCTGACAAGTCTCTAGTCTTTGAAGGGTATCGGAAAGATGATCTATACATGGTAGATTTCTCAGCAGGTCCACAGCTTGCCGTATGTCTTCTTGCAAAATCTTCAGAATGCTGGCTCTGGCATCGGAGGTTGGGGCATGCTGGCATGAGAAACTTATACACACTCATCAAGAAGAAGCATGTCATAGGCATTGACGGTGTCAAGTTCAAGAAGGATCATTTGTGTGGTGCCTGCGAAGCTGGAAAAATGACTAGGGCGAAGCACCCCTCGAAGACAATCATGACGACATCTCAACCCTTCGAGCTGTTACACATGGACTTATTTGGCCCTACTCACTACTCTACCCTCACAACAACAGCTTGTCTCTATGGCTTCGTCATTGTTGATGACTACTCAAGATATACATGGGTGCACATAATTCTCTACAAGACTGAAGTGCAAGATGTCTTCAGACGCTTCGCAAATAAAGCCATGAACAATTATGGCATCAAGATCAAGCATCTTAGAAGTGACAACGGCACTGAGTTCAAGAACACCGGGCTTGATCTTTATCTGGATACAATGGGAATTAGTCATGAGTTTTCTGCTCCATACACACCTCAGCAAAATGGCATTGTAGAGCGCAAGAATAGAACCCTCATTGAGATGGCTCGAAAAATGCTCGATGAGTACAAGACACCAAGAAAGTTCTGGCTTGAAGCTATTGATACAGCATGTCACATCATCAACCGTGTCTACATCCATAAGCTTCTGAACAAAACATCCTATGAGCTCCTTACTGGCAAGAATCCACATGTCAGTTACTTCAGAGTATTTGGTGCTAGGTGCTGGATCAAGGATCCCCATCACAAGTCAAAATTTGGACCTAAAGCTCACGAACACTTCATGCTCGGTTACGGAAAGGACTCGCACTCTTACAGAGTCTTCAACCTCTACCACTATAAAATCGTTGAAACTGTGGACGTGCGATTTGATGAAACCAATGGTTCACAAAGAGACCTCCTGCCAAGTACACTAGATGAAGCTCCTCCCAGCGAATCTATCAAGCTGATGGGAACTAGTGAAATCATGCCTTCTGAAGCACAGCCTGAAGAGGAACTTATCATTTCTACACCAAACCAACCTGAAGACAATGATCAGACCGAAGACAATCCTCCCAATGATGACAATGATCAGCATGAGCAAGGTCTTCGTCCAGTTCATCCTCGTGTTGCAAATGAAGTACAAATTGAGAAGATAATTGATAGCATCAATGCACCTGGTCCACTTACTCGCTCAAGAGCAACACAGTTAGCAAATTTCTGAGGGCATTTTTCATTTGTGTCAATATCAGAACCCAAGAGAGTTGATGAAGCCTTTATGGAACTTGAATGGATTCAAGCCATGCAAGAAGAACTTCAACAGTTCAAGCTGAATAATGTTTGGGAACTTGTCAAGCATCTTGACCCTCGCAAGCATAACATTATTGGCACTAAATGGATATATCAAAACAAGCAAGATGAGCATGGTCAAGTCGTCGGAAACAAAGCACGTCTTGTGGAACAAGGATATACTCAAGTTGAAGGAATTGACTTCGATGAAACATTTGCTCCTGTGGCTAGGCTTGAAGCTATTCGCATACTGCTAGCCTATGCTAACCACCACAACATCCTACTATATCAAATGGATGTGAAGAGTGCATTCCTCAACGGCAAGATTGAAAAAGTGTACGTTGCTCAACCACCTGGCTTTGAAGATCCAAAACATCCTGATATGGTGTACAAGCTGAACAAAGCACTGTATGGCCTCAAACAAGCTCCTCGCGCTTGGTATGATACGATCAAAGACTTCCTGAAGAGCAAAGGCTTCAAACCTGGATCCCTCGATCCCACACTCTTCACGAAGACATATGATGGTGAACTGTTTGTATGCCAAATATATGTGGATGACATTATCTTCGGCTGCACCAACCAGAAGTATAGTGATGAGTTTGGATACATGATGCAAGAGCAATATCAGATGTCCATGATGGGTGAGCTGAAGTTCTTCCTTGGTCTTCAAATTCGTCAGCAAAGGAATGGCATCTTCATATCTCAAGAAAAGTATCTCAAAGACTGTCTGAAGAAGTTTGGAATGCAAGATTGCAAAGGTTACACGACGCCAATGCCAGCCAAACACCATCTTGGTCCCGACGACAATGGTAAAGAGTTCGATCAAAAGGTATACCGCTCCATGATTGGTTCTTTACTTTACCTATGTGCATCTGGGCCAGATATTATGCTTAGTGTTTGCATGTGTGCTCGATTCCAAGCGGAACCAAAGGAATCGCATCACTTAGCTATGCAGCGAATTCTTCGATATTTGGCTTACACCCCAACACTAGGATTATGGTATCCAAAGGGCTCAAAATTTGATCTGGTTGGATTCTCGGATACTGATTATGCTGGTGATAAGGTGGATCGCAAGTATACATCAGGCACATGTCACTTTCTGGGACGATCACTTGTCTGTTGGTCTTCAAAGAAGCAAAACTGTGTATCACTCTCAACTGCTGAATCTGAATACATTGCTGCTGGATCTTGCTGCGCTCAGCTTCTATGGATGAAGCAAACTCTCAAGGACTATGGCGTCAATCTGAAACAAGTACCTCTCTCCTGCGACAATGAAAGCGCCATCAAGATTGCCAACAATCCAGTCCAGCACTCGAAGACAAAGCACATTGAAATTCGTCATCACTTTCTCAGAGATCATGTCATGAAGAAAGATATTGACATCATTCACGTCAACACTGAAGAGCAACTGGCAAATATCTTCACAAAGCCCTTGGATGAGAAAAGGTTTTGCAAGTTATGGTGTGAGCTAAATATCTTGGAATCCTCAAATGTCATGTGATCAGGCACACATCCTAACACTTATGCATGTTGATGACTTAGATGTGCAACACAAGAAGTAAAGTATATCTTCAATCAATGAAGACTTACATTCTGAGTGTGAATACATTAACGTGGAATTTGACTTCGGAGCGCCACGATAATTGTGCGCCGTGTCTGGGTCTAATACTTCCTATACGGTGGGTAACGCCACCACCAAATTTCTTGGTTTGAAGTGTTTCACTCATGGCGTTATTTTTTGCAATATCTTCGCATTTGGTTTGTCTTCAACTTTCAACTTATCTTCATGATTTACTTCACTATGTTGATTTGATTGCTTTCTCATATATATATATACTAGTATTCTGTCCTCTACAGCATTCACTTATAGCTATGTCTTCCTTATTGACTCTTTTGAACTAAGTGAATGTGATCGGACCCTAATCTCTCTATGCTTTCTATCTCAAACTCTATCTGTCCAAATCATATGCATTCTATTGAAACTATCGAATGTCTTCTCTGCATCCTTGTCAGCAGAAGACACAGACACAAACATTAAGGCTGTTTTAAATGATTCATCCTTATTGTTTGAAATCCGGAGAAGTCAGAACAACCATCCGACAAACTTGGCGGGCGTGGGAACGTGGGACAACTCTGAGTATGTTGCATGCTTGCCACGTGTCCCTCGGATGTGAATAGGCAGGGGCACTTGTGTAATTGCGCTATGCCACACACCTTCTTATAAATACATGTCCCCTGCGGTCAAGAAAACCTTCTTCCACCTCTCCACCTCGTCAAAACCCTAGCGCCACCGCTAGCTCTCGACGACGCCATTGACGAAGCGCTTAGCTGCCGCGACTTCTCCGACGCCGTCCTCACGCTGGCCGCGGACATCGTCCTCTCCGCCGCTGCCGTAGGTGTCCTCCGTCGCCAAGTTAGGGCACGGTGGATTGAACTGCTCAGTCTCCTATTCATCCCATCTAGCAGTTCTTCGTGTGGTAATATAACTCTATTTTTACCACCTTTTTGATTCTCAATGATTCATTCTATTTACCAAAATTGGTTTCTGCCTATACAATGTTAAATCTATTCTATCTGCATCTCATACTGCCTAGCATAGTCACTTAAGCTTCATATCTAGTTAGATTCCTCACTTGTACGTATTCACGGATTCGTACAAATCTGGAACCAACTCTCAACATATAAGTGAATGTCTTCGCAACATGAGGTCAATGTCTTCAAACTGATTTATCTTCAAAATCTTCTGAGAATGCATATGACCTCTTCCCCTTCCCTCGCATCTCTAATGCTGTCACAGGTACATGTCCGTGGGAGAATCCCTTGGTTCTCATAGTCTGCATTCGTTTGCAGAATTCATACAGCAACACATTAACTCTCCCGAAGCCAATTCCTATTTGTCCAGCAATGAAAGCCTTTGAAGCCTTTGAATGTATTGAAGCCATTCAGTTTGAAGTTCATGGCTGCAGAGAAATCAGTAAGGAAGGGTGGCAGACAGTGTCGAGGGGGAACATCAAAAGATTTGCCTGATGACCTCGTAGAAATTTACAAGACAGATCCTGAAGAGGATTAAAATCAGCGCAAGACACAAATCCAATGGATTCAACGATATTGGGCTGAACAATGGTTCAAGTACAAGTCCGTGACCCAGGAGTACGCTGAGAAGAATGCTATCAAAAGTCCATGGGGTGATATTGTCTATCGAGGCCTTCCACCCAAGAACAGAGATGAAGCTATTGCACAGGGTTTCTATCCTTGTATGGTCCGTGGACCACAGCCTGAAAATGCCGACCCATCATCATTGCTCTGGTGTCGTTACGATAATATCTTCAAGCGCAACATCCATCATGCAAAGGCATTGGCCAATGAAAACAAGAAGTCATTTGGATTAGACTTCAACCCTAGTCCCTCTGCTCCCCGTACTGACGGCTCACGTGATGCAGAACCCAATGTCATCGGCCCCTTTTCAAACCTTGATGGCCTCATCACATACATCTTGGTCCAAGGTGCCAGAGTGGATCATTCTGATAATGATGCTGACACTGATGAAGCCCCAGCTCCTCCTCCAAAGCCGCAAAAGCTAAAGAAGTCTAAGGCTTCAACATCAGCTCCTCCTCCAAAAGCTTCACGTGCGAAGCCACTGGCCACTGCACCTCCTGAAGACAGTGTGCAGTCTGAAGATCTATCACGCATCTCCAAGAAGACGGAGAAGAAATAGAAAATCGTCAAGAATACTGATCAGACATTGACTCCTGCTGCAATTCTGCGTGAAGAACACATTGATCTGTCCAACGATGATGATCTTGCAGATGATGCTCTTGAGCAACTGATCAAGAGCAAGGAAGAAGCAGAGATCTTCAATAATTTACCTCTCTTTTATGTGGCAATCATCCATAACTTCATTGATGAGTGGTTTCATACCCCAAATCTCAGCTTTGACGATCTGCAACTCCCAATTGGCCTCAGCGTCTCCTTCAATGGCGCCATTGCTTCTGAGCTAGCTCTTGCTCAGCGCATTGTAGAACTGAAGCACAAGATTGACTATGAGAAAGCTCAGCTCAAGAAGCATGTGGCCAAGCTCAGCGTGCAAGATGTCAAAAACTTCAAGATCATGCTGCACGAGCTCAAAGAAGCTTTTCACAAGAAGTGCGAAGAAGCTCGAGGCTCTCATGAGCGCATGAAAAGTCTGGCTGACAAGTGTGTGCTAGCCTACAATGAGGCTGAGAAGCGCAAGGCTCTTGGTCGTCCTGGCATTGACCCCAGAATGGCTGCAAAGAAGAAGAAGCTATCAATTGTTCAATCTGCACCTTCAAGGCATGATGAGCCTCGCATAGTCTTCCCAAGCAGCATGACTGGCTCGAAGCCAAAGGTCATCTCAACCGCTTCAGAACTGAAGAAGATGAGGGCTGCCGAGGCTGAAGCCAGAAAAAGGAAAAACACAGAAGTCTCTGATGCTGTTCCCTCCAAGAAGAAGCGCAAAACCAAGAAGAATCAGGCTGCTCCCACAGAGCCCCTTGTTGTTGAACCTATCTCAATGGTTCGCCCTGCATCTGAACACCAAGAACGACGGATGATTGTTCATGAGCCTGCTTCCACAGAGGCTTATGAAGCTGAAGACATTCCAGCAGTTGATCCCATTGCTGCTGAAGACATTGGTCACCATGACAATGTTGAAGATGATGAAGTTCTTCCTCAGATTGAACACAACTTGGTATCATCGCCTGTTCTCACGAACAGCGAAATCATCAGCATTGGTCGTCCTCTAACGCCAATTGCTCAGGATGCATCATGGGCTGATCGCCCACAACAACAAGACTCCCCCAGTACTCCCCAACAACAACAAGTCACAGTGTCACACCACCTGTGCAAGTTGAAGAGGATGAGGCCCAGCCAACTCCATCTCCAAAGGCGTCGCCTGTATTACAAAGGCTTCGCAAAGGACCAAGGCCACAAGTCCCTCTTCCGAGCGTTCCAGAAGGAGAAGTGCACCACCAATCTGTTGCACGTCAAGTGTTTCCAGAAGCCACTCCAACTGTGAATGTCTCTGTGTCTGAAGCCAAAGCTGCTGAAGACAATCCGGCTGCATCAGCCGATGACGAACAAGAAGAAGAACGTCTCCCTACTCCCCCCATTACTGAAGAAGTTGTTCCTGAAGTGAACGTGCCAGTGCCAGACCCTCCAGCTCAACAAGTGGAGGTTGAAAATCTTGAGGCTGCCACCACCAACACTAATGAAGCCAATGACGTAGTCATGGCTGAAGCAAGTGTGGAGCCTGCACCAAGCAACATGCCCGAAGTCAATGCTGCAACTGCTCCTGAAGCTTCTGTTGTGCAGCCTAAAGCCACTGTTACTGCCACTGCTCCTGTTCCGCCACCAAGGCCCCATACAATTGAGCAAGCATACAACCATGGCTAGCTAATCACTATCAGATGGCCTGTTCTGGTCCCTCCGCCTAATGTCTCTGGTCCTCAGTTTCATTATCACATTGAGCATAGGCCTCAGGTCCAGAAACCAAAGCCAAGACTGCCAAGGTTCCCAGGTACTGCCACATCTATAGGGTCCTTCAATGCAAATGGCTTCAAAACCCACAACACCTTCTTTGACAGCGCAAAGAACCCCTGCTCAAGGCCAAGAATATCATCTGATCGTTTATGGAGTCATCAGCAACGAAGCTATTACTCCTGCGTTCTGTATGATCAAGGGCGCATTTTCCCTCATATGCGCCTCGACACTGAAGCCATTGCTGGACTGCCATGCTTAGAAGAAGCACTTGACTGCTTTCCTGATGCGGGTCTGCTCAGCTTTGTGACACACAAAGAACATTGGAATGAGGAACTTTTGCTTCAACTCTATGCTACCCTCCACATTCGCGGCTACAACAGGGATACAAAGACATGGGTTCTCGAGTGGATGACAGGAAATGTTCATCATGAAGACAAAGCTCTTGACATCATTGATCTTACAGGCCTATCCACTCCCGGAGAGCTGTACGAACCTGATTGTCAACTTCACTGCAATGCACTGGAGAGCATCTTCCATAAGCCAGAACCCAACATGAGCCAGATGTTGAGCATGATGAAGCCTCTACCACATGATTCTGAATACCCAACGGAGTTCTTTGTTGATGATCTTGAGTATCTGCCTCGCACAATATATCACATCTTCAGGCGGACTCTGTGGCCTATCAAAGGGCATTCATCAGCTGCAAAACTTGAAGGAGCCATGAAGACATTGGTCTTTTACATCCTCAATGGCATCAGCTTCAATGTACAAGAATTCTTCCTCCGGCAACTGGCTGCGTCTGGATCTGACCTTTTTGGCCTAAAATTCTATGCTCCATGGGTCATGCGCCTCATCAAGCTACACTCTGCTATCAACTATCCGCCTTCTGCTCGCAATCATATGATCTTTCTACCAGAGGTTGATCTGTCAGTTGAAGCCATATACCCTGAGCCTGCCAAGAAGCCTCTTTCTCTTGAAAATGTTGAATACCAAAGCTTCACTCAGCCTATGGAAGGAGTCCAGGCAGTAACTCGTATCTATCCAATGGCTAGAAACACTCGTCTACCTCATCGTGCGCCAACTGAAGCTACTGAGAGCACAATTTCCCAAAGGCCTAAGAAGCGCTCTCGTGTCCTAAATGACCGAGAACTTCTTGTGGCACTGCATCAGAAACAAGACATGCATCACTTTTGGCTCAAGCGACAGATGCAAAGCCTCTTGGTGGACGTAAATCGCATTTGAAATCTTGCCACCAAGAATGCATTTGTCACTCACGAAACCTGTCGGCGATCATGGAAGAGTTTGACACTGCTCAGTGCTGAAGCAGATCTTCAAGATGATGGCTTCACTGAAATATTCAAGTTTGACTCCACTCCTCCACAGAATGTTGTCTTACGACGAACTCCATCCCTTGAAGACTCTGACTATTCTTCCTCCGCGGCAACTGTGAATGCCAACGTGATCGATGATGAAGATGATGCTACTTCATCGCCCCCTACTTCTGCACGCATCGACACTGCACCAAGTTCGTCTGCACCGCCAAACAACAACGACAACCCTGCTGCTTCACCTACTCCTCATGAGGACGAGTAGATGCTCTATGTCTTCAAACCTTTTTGGTCATTACTGACAAAAGGGGGAGAAACATATGAGTTTGATAGTCTTCAAGCGGGTTCATATGGGCGGTTGCTTTATATTTTGCCTAGTGTTTACAACTCTTGCTTTTGATACATTTCGTTCTTTGAGTTGTAACACTTAAACTCGATGGTCGTCTGCTACTTATTTGCTCTTTCATGTGTGATGATAACTTCCGCACTTAGATCATCTCGCACTTAGATCATTCTGCAGACGTCCATTTTTCATTATGCATGTCATTCTCTTAGTTATATCATTTCATGCATGATGAATTATCTTCATAAGTTTAAGAGGATCTCCACAAGTACAACCTGCCATGTGCATTTGCATTCCAAAAGCAAATTACTTATATGCACATCTTCAGGGGGAGCCCTTGCCACTTATGAAGACAATACCCTATCCTTTACAATTTCACATACTTCATTCCTGTTGAAAACTTCAACCAGTTTGTCATCAATCACCAAAAAGGGGGAGATTGTAAGTGCATCTAGTGCCACCCCTAGTTGGTTTTGGAGTATTGACGACAAAGTTGGTTGAGGGACTAATGCGTTTGTGAGAATTGCAGGATAACGCAGGTAGTGTCCCTCATTGATTCGGTTTACCTACCGGATATGACCCCTAAAAATGTATGAAGACATTGACGACAATGGTGGTATGTGAAGATATTCACATTGAAGACTATGACATGAGGAGACATTGAGTGAAGACTATGGAGCGCGAAGACTGTGTTGTTTCGTTGTTTCCTTTTCTTCTTTGTTGAGTCATAGGAACCACCGTACTATTAAGTGGGGACCAAGTGAACAAAGTCAGAGTGACTGAAGTGATGCTCAACCCAAATCCTATGTCTTCGAGCGAAGATAATGAGAGCAAATCTTATCCAGAGCTGGATGAGTCAGCTTTGCTTGTAGCCCAAGTAAAGTTGCCATGTGTGTTTGAAATCTGACCGTTGGAACACGTGTTAGTTCCTTAGTGACCCAGGGTCATTTCGGACATATCAGGTCGGGTTGCCTTGTGGCTATAAATAGCCCACCCCCTACACCATAAATTGGTGGCTGCTCAGAGTTAGTTCATGGCTTTTGTCGTTTGAGAGCAACCCACCTCGAAGCCTTTGAGAGAGAAATCCTTGCGATGACAAAGCCCAAACACCCAGAGCCAAAGAGTGTTAGGCATCACTGAAGTCTTTCTGTCTGAGTGACCTGAAGACTTATTAGACTTGGGGACTGTGTATCCTCCAGCCGGTTAGGCATCGCGTTCAGAGCATCCAAGAGTCATTGTGGATCGCCGGTGAACGAAGTCTGTGAAGGTTCGAAAGTCTACCTTGAAGACTTACCAGAGTGATTGGGCGAGGACTGTGTGTCCTTAGCTCAAGGGGAATAAGGTGAAGACGTGGTCTTCTGAGTTGAATCTCAGCCTCCCTAACCAGACGTACAGTTGTCACAGCAACTGGAACTGGTCCAACAAATCCTGTGTCTTCAACAAGTGACTGGTTCTATCCTCTCCCTCCCTTTACTTTGAGTTTGTCTTCGTGAAGTCATTGCCTATTTGTCGTACCTGTTTGACTTCATTGCTTGACTACTATCGTTGATTGGCTTCATACTATCTTTCATCCTGATCCTTACTACCAAGCTGCTATTAGTCTTTGTACTTTCACATTATAGCATACTTGACTATGGCTTGCTTGTTGTAGTTTATCTTCCGCTGCATATCAATTAGGTCATTTCTATTGTTTGTCTTCGAAACTTCCACGTTTTGAAGACTTTGATAAAAATCGCCTATTCACTCCCCCTCTAGTTGATAACTAGTACTTTCAGTGGGGGGCGCGCCCAGGGGGGTAGGGCGCGCCTCCCAACCTCGTGGCTTCCTCGTTGCTTCCCTGACGTATACTCCAAGTCTCCTGGATTGCTTCCGTTCCAAAAAGATCACCCTCGAAGGTTTCATTCTGTTTGGACTCCGTTTGATATTCCTTTTCCGCGAAACACTGAAATAGGCAAAAACAGCAATATGGGCTGGGCCTCTGGTTAATAGGTTATTCCCAAAAATAATATAGAAGTGTATACTAAAGCCCATTAAACATCCAAAACAGATAATATAATAGCATGAATACTTCATAAATTATAGATACGCTGGAGACGTATCAGCATCCCCAAGCTTAATTCCTGCTCGTCTTCGAGTAGGTAAATGATGAAAGAAAGAATTTATGAAGTGTGAATGCTAGCAGGTGTACAAGTTTAATCAATGATAATTTCAATCACCTTTTCTAGCATCATTATATGTCATAACAGTAGCTCATCTCATAAAACTTCTCATGATCAAGTAACAAGCTATTCACATCTTAAAGCATAGACCATAAACTTTCTTGAAAACTAGCAAACTATGTTCTCAGTCATCAAACAATTGCAATTCATCTTATTTTCAGGAAGGGTCTATGTAAGAGCTTTGATTTAGAAAATCCCACATACTCAACTATCATTTAATCTTTCACAATTGCTAACACTCACGTGATATTCATGGGTTCCAAATTTTTAATCGAACACAGAGAAAGATAGGGGCTTATAGTTTCGCCTCCCAACCTTTTACCTCAAGGGTAATGTCAACAATAATAATTTATGAACGCCTACATCCAAGTGGATATATATATATATATATATATCTGGATCACCCCAACACAAAGTGCTTGCCAAAGGAAAAAAGTGTAAAAAGGGAAGGTGTTGATCAACATGACTCTTGCATAAGGGTAGAAGGTAAAAGTAAGAGATAGGTCCTTCGCAGAGGGAAGCAGAGGTTGTCATGCGCTTTTATGGTTGGCTGCACAAAATCTCAATGGAAAAGAACGTCACTTTATATTGCCACTTGTGATATGGAACTTTATTATGCAGTCCGTCGCTTTTATTGCTTCCATAACAAGATCGTATAAAGCTTATTTTCTTCACACTAATATATCATACATATTTAGAGAGCAATTTTTAGTGCATGCACCGATGACAACTTACTTGAAGGATCTTACTCAATCCATAGGTAGGTATGGTGGACTCTCATGGCAAAACTGGTTTAAGGGATATTTGGAAGCACAAGTAGTATTCCTACTTGGTGCAAAGAATTTGGCTAGCATGAGGGAGAAAGGAAAGCACAACATGTTGGATGATCCATGACAATATAACTTTTCAGATATAGGAAAACATAACCCATTATGTTGTCTTCCTTGTCCAACATCAACCTTTTAGCATGTCATATTTCAATGAGTGCTCACAATTACAAAAGATGTCCATGATAGTGTATTTATATGTGAAATCTCTCTTCCTTCAATATTCTTTCATGAATTGTTCAAATGACCAATACAATGTTTGCTAACCTTCAATAAATTTACCACCTCTACTTCTTATATGTGAAGTCATTACTCCCCATGGGATAGGCATATGAAGCATATATAATTTCAGATTTATTATATTCAACTCATTCAACCATTTACTCATAGGATATAAGTGAAGCACACGAGTAAATGACAAACTACTCCAAAAAGATATAAGTGAAGATCAATGAGTAGTCAAATAATTATTTATCTATGTGAGGACTCTCTCTCATTTAAGTATTTCAGATCTTGATATTTTATTCAAACAGCAAGCAAAAAAATAAAATGGCATTGCAAGGATAGCACACATCATGTGAAGAAGCAAAAACTTAGGTTCAACCGATTATTGTTGAAGAAGAAAGGTGGGATGCCTATCGGGGCATCCCCAACCTTAATTAGGTGCTTGAGACTTCTTAGAATATTGTCTTGGGGTGCCTTTGGCATCCCCAAGCTTGAGCTTTTGTGTCTCCTTAATTCCTCTCATATCATGGTTTTCCTAAATCTCAAAAACTTCATCCACACAAAACTCAACAAGAACTCGTGAGATAAGTTAGTATAAAACAATGCAAAAACCTTATCATTTTCTACTATAAAAAATTACTAACATTATTATTCAACATTGCATACTAAATGTCTCTGCATATTTAATACTCATATCCTCAAATAGAATCATTAAACAAGCAAGCATATGCAAACAATGCAAACATAACAGCAATCTTCCAAAACGGTATAGTCAGTAAAGAATGCAAGATTCATCATACTTCCCTAACTCCAACAATTATGAGAAAAATACTACACTGTAGAATATTTATCAGAGCTCAAAATGCAAAAAGTTTCAATATTATATCATTCTCTGACTTTTCTAGGGAAATTTTGCAACAGCGGTAAACTTTCTGTTTTGAAACAGCAACATGTATACTTGCAAAATAAGCATGGTAAAGGTTATCCTTGACATTTGTATTGAAAATATAGATGCAAAACATTATTCTAAATAACATAAAGAAAATACTAACAAAATAAAATTATTCTCCAAGAAAAACACATATCATGTGGTAAATAAAAATATAGCTCCAAGTAAAGTTACCGATGAACGAAGATGAAAGAGGGGATGCCTTCCGGGGCAGCCCCAAGCTTAGGCTCTTGGTTGTCCTTGGATATTACCTTGGGGTGCCTTGGGAATCCCCAAGCTTAGGCTCTTGCCACTCCTTATTCCATAGTCCATCGAATCTATACCCAAAACTTGAAAACTTCACAACACAAAACTCAACAGAAAATCTCATGAGCTCCGTTAGTACAAGAAAACAAACCACCACTTTAAGGTACTGTAATGAACTCATTATTTATTTATATTGGTGTTAAACCTACTGTATTACAACTTCTCTATGGTTCATACTGTAAGTGCATCTAGTACCACCCCTAGTTGGTTTTGGAGTATTGACGACAAAGTTGGCTGAGGGACTAATGCGTTTGTGAGAATTGCAGGATAACGCAGGTAGTGTCCCTCATTGATTCGGTTTACCTACCGGAGATGACCCCTAAAAATGTATGAAGACATTGAAGACAATGGTGGTGTGTGAAGATGTTCACATTGAAGACTATGACATGAGAAGACATTGAGTGAAGACTATGGAGCGCGAAGACTGAGTTGTTTCGTTGTTTCCTTTTCTTCTGTGTTGAGTCATAGGAACCACCGTACTGTTAAGTGGGGTCCAAGTGAACTAAGTCAGAGTGACTGAAGTGATGCCCACCCAAATCCTATGTCTTTGAGCGAAGACAAAAACAAATCCTATCCAAAGCTCGATGAGTCAGCTTTGCTTGTAGCCCAAGTAAAGTTGTCGTGTGTGTTTGAAATCTGACCGTTGGAACACGTGTCAGTTCCTTAGTGACCCAGGGTCATTTCGGACATATCAGGTCGGGTTGCCTTGTGGCTATAAATAGCCCACGCCCTACACCATAAATTGGTGGCTGCTCAGAGTTAGTTTACGGCTTTTGTCATTTTGAGAGCAACCCACCTCGAAGCCTTTGAGAGAGAAATCCTTGCGAGGACAAAGCCCAAACACCCAGAGCCAAAGAGTGTTAGGCATCACTGAAGTCTTTCTGTCTGTGTGACCTGAAGACTTATTACACTTGAGGACTGTGTATCCTCCAGCCGGTTAGGCGTCGCGTTCTGAGCATCCAAGAGTCATTGTGGATTGCCGGTGAACAAAGCCTGTGAAGGTTCGGAAGTCTGCCTTGAAGACTTACCAGAGTGATTGGGCAAGGACTGTGTGTCCTTAGCTCAAGGGGAATAAGGTGAAGACGCGATCTTCTGAGTTGAATCTCAGCCTCCCTAACCAGACGTATAGTTGTCACAGCAACTGGAACTGGTCCAACAAATCCTGTGTCTTCAACAAGTGAGTGGTTCTATCCCTTCCCTCATTTACTTTGAGTTTGTCTTCGTGAAGTCATTGCTTATCTGTCTTATCTGTTTGACTTCATTGCTTGACTACTATTGTTGATTGGCTTCATACTATCTTCCATCCTGATCCTTACTACCTAGCTGCTATTAGTCTTCGTACATTAACATTATTGCATACTTGACTATGGCTTGCTTGTTGTAGTTTATCTTCCGCTTCATATCAATTAGGTCATTTCTATTGTTTGTCTTCGAAACTTCCACGTTTTGAAGACTTTGACAAAAATCGCCTATTCACCCCCCTCTAGTCGATAACTAGCACTTTCAATTGGTATTAGAGCAAGATACTCCCTTGTTCTGTGTGATTCGGTTTAACCACCTAGAGTTTAGCTATGTCGACTGCAGGGATAATCAAAGTCCCCGCTGCTTGCCCCGTGTTCGATGGAACTGAATATCCCTACTGGAAGAATAAGATGCGCATGCATCTTGAAGCCATTGATGTCGACCTCTGGTATGTCGTCAAGAACGGCGTTCCAAAAACTGGTGAAGGTGTCACCCCTGCTGATGTCAAGAAGTTCATTCAACTGGACTCGACTGCAAAGAACATCATCTATGGTCATCTGACCAAAGGACAGTATGGTCGTGTGAGTGCTCTGGAAACGTCAAAGCTAGTCTGGGACTGGCTGTCCAAGGTCAACGAAGGTGTCTCAACTCAGAGAGATCAAAGGATCAGTGTTCTTCGCGACCTCTTCAACCACTTCAAGAGAAACGACAATGAAAATGTCCAGCTCACGTTTGATCGCCTCACCGACATCACAAATGAGCTTCAGGCTCTTGGCGCCACTGAGATCACCAAGCATGAAATCGTCAAGACGCTGCTAAGATCTCTTGACAGCTCCTTTGACACCCTTGCCCTCATGATACAACAACGTCCTCACTTCAAGACTCTCGATCCATCTGATATACTTGAGAGGCTCAACACACATGAGTTCCAGCTTTCTGAGAAAAGAGATATCTATGGTCCCAACTATGGCCGAACTCGTGCTTTGAAGGCAAAAGTTGTTTCCTCATCCGAAGAAGAAGAATCTGACTGCGGTTCTGACGATCCTGAAGACATTGGAAGGGAACTTGCTATGCTTGTGAAGAAGTTCCAGAAATTCACGAAGAAGAAGGGCTTCAGAAAGTCTTCACGATCCAGTTCAAGAAATGATGAAGCTTCCATTCAAGACAACAAGAAGAGAAACTGTCACAAGTGTAAGAAGCCAGGGCACTACATCTCTGAGTGTCCTCAGTGGGACAACGAGAAGAAGAAGAAGAAGAAGAGCAAGGAATATGACTCTGATGACAAGAAGAAGAAGAAATCTTCAAAGTCTCCTTCCAAGTCCTCATCAAAGTCTTCATCTCACAAGAAGAGCTCATCTGGCAAAGCTCGTGCTTTTGTCGGCAAGGAAATGGATTCAGAGGAGGAGTCTGCTTCTGAAGAGGCGGAGGTGGAATCTGAAGCTGAGTCTGACTCTGGCGTTGCATGTCTGGCTCTAGCCACAGCCTATGTTGCCAAGTCCATCTTCAACACTGAAGACAATGACTCCCACACCAACGCTGATGATGACAAGGACGATCCTGCTCCCACCTACTGCTTCATGGCACGCAGTGCCAAGGTAAAATCACGCGATGCTTACTTTCAAACATCAAGTGAAGATGACTCTGATTCTGAATCTAAACCCAGCTACAAAACACTTGCTAAAATTGCTACTGAACAACAAAGGGCTATGGAACATACTCAAAAACTGTTAGACAAAAGCGATGACCTGTTGGACGCGGAAATGACACGTTCACAGTCCTTAGTTGAAGACGTAAAAAATCTTCATGCTAAGTATCAAGAACTTGAAAGTCTTCATGAGACGCTCTCAACCACTTATGAAAAGCCGTCCTATGATTATCTTCAAAGGAAGCAAGAGCTTGAGAAATTGAAAGCGACTCATGAAGATCTTCAAAAAGAGAATGAGTCATTTCACGCTCAACAGATCAGTTCCGCTCAGGATGAATTTGAACCACCATGTTTAAAATGCATTGAGCGTTCCACTGCTGCTATTGTTGCTCTGTCTTCAACTACTAACGTGGTAACTAACCCCTCTGCTGACGATACCACTACTATTGCTGATGAAAATGCTAGGTTGAAGACATTGCTTGAAACAGGGATGTATAAAAGTCTGAAAGGGCATTAGACACTTTGCGATGTTCTCAAAAAGCAGATTCTGAACCGAAACCCTAGGAAAGAGGGTGTTGGGTTCGAGAGGAAAATGAATGTTGATGGCTCCTACTGGAAGCCTGAGCAGTATCCCAAAACCACATGGGTTGCTGCAAAGGAACCTTCAGTGTATCCATCCACCCTATCTGGCTTTACCTGTGCTAATCCTATTATCATTGATGAATCCTTTGATGCAAACTATAAAATATTCAAAAATCAGAATGGTGAAGTGTTTGCCAGGTATATTGGTACTAACTGCAGGAATCAACCGCCAATGAAGAAGATCTGGGTTCCCAAAAGCTGTCTTGAGAATCTTCCTGTGAATGTTGTCATGACACCACCAGGGAAGAAGACAAACCCCAGACCAAAGGCGTCACATGGTCCAACGGCTTCATATGGAAACAGGACTCACCTGAGTCACCCTAATGCCAATGTTTTGCAGGGAAATCGTACTCAAACTTATGAATATGACCGTGTGTCTTCAAACCGCTATGTTCATAGGACTAAGAACTTTTCTGCTTATTCATATGAGTATCATTCATCTCCTGCAAGGCTATTTGCTAGGGTTCCAAAGCCGAAATTCTCAGATGCTGCACTTAGACTCATTGCTTCTAAGCCACCCCTAAAGATGTGGGTGGTGAAGAAGAACTAACTCTCTTTTGCAGAACATGGTCTCTAGCCAGCAATCAAAGGCGTCCGATGTTATTGCTGGGGACCTAAAACACTATAAGGGACGCATGATAAAATGATCTTACCATATATTTCACATGTGAATCGCTTACCAGTCATACTATGAGTTCTAACCTTATGCTAAGAGTTGTCATAATCCATGTGTACATCAAATGCTTATGCTTCACAACATACCTTGTGAAGCCTATCCTCCTAACTGCACTATCGGGTATGACACCTCATGCTTCAGAATGGATTATGGACAGCGGATGCACTAATCATATGACTGGTGATCAATGTCTTCTCATGAACTCAACCTTACGTCCATCCGACAAGAGCCAAATCACATTTGCTGACACTGGTAAAGGCAAGGTATTGGGTCTAGGTAGAGTTGCAATCTTAAAGGATCAACACATGGATAAAGTGATGCTTCAATGCTTTGTGACTTAAACATGATTGGGATATTCGGAAAATATCGTTGCCTTGTACTAATGGAATCTGACAAGTCTCTAGTCTTTGAAGGGTATAGGAAAGGTGATCTATACATGGTAGATTTCTCAGCAGGTCCACAGCTTGCCGTATGTCTTCTTGCAAAAGCTTTAGAATGCTGGCTCTGGCATCGGAGGCTGGGACATGCTGGCATGAGGAACTTACACACTCTCGTCAAGAAGAAGCATGTCATAGGAATCGAAGGTGTCAAGTTCAAGAAAGATCATTTGTGTGGTGCTTGCGAAGCTGGGAAGATGACTAGGGCCAAGCATCCCTCGAAGACAATCATGACGACATCTCAACCCTTCGAGCTGTTGCACATGGACTTATTTGGCCCTACTCACTACTCTACCCTCACAACAACGGTGTGTCTCTATGGCTTCATCATTGTTGATGACTAATCAAGATATACATGGGTGCACATAATTCTCTACAAGACTGAAGTACAAGATGTCTTCAGACGATTCACCAATCGAGCAATGAACAATTATGGTGTCAAGATCAAGCATATCAGAAGTGATAACGGCACTAAATTCAAGAACACCAGGCTTGATCTTTATCTGGATACAATGGGAATCACTCATGAATTCTCTGCCCCATACACACCTCAGCAAAATGACATTGTAGAGCGCAAGAACAGAACCCTCATTGAGATGGCTCAAACAATGCTAGATGAGTACAAGACACCAAGAAAGTTCTGGCCTGAAGCTATTGATACAGCTTGTCACATCATCAACCGTGTCTACATCCATAAGCTTCTAGGCAAAACATCCTATGAGCTCCTCACTAGCAAGAAGCCAAATGTCAGCTACTTCATAGTTTTTGGTGCTAGATGCTGGATCAAGGATCCCCATCACAAGTCAAAATTTGAGCCTAAAGCACACGAAGGTTTCATGCTCGGTTATGGAAAGGATTCACACTCTTACAAAGTCTTCAACCTCTTTCACTACAAAATCGTTGAAACTGTGGACGTGCGATTTGATGAAACCAATGGTTCACAACAAGAGCTCCTGCCAAGCACATTAGATGAAGCTCCTTCCAGTGAATCTATCAAGTTGATGGGAACAGGTGAAATCATGCCCTCTGAAGCACAGCCTGAAGAGGAACTTATCATTTCTGCACCAAACCAACCTGAAGACAATGCTCAGACCGAAGACAATCCTTCCAATGATGACAATGATCAGCATGAGCAAGGTCTTCGTCCAGTTCATCCTCGTGTTGCAAATGAAGTACATATTGAGAATATAATTGATAGCATCAATGCACCGGGTCCACTTACTCGCTCAAGGGCGACACAGCTAGCAAATTTCTGTGGGCATTTTTCATTTGTATCAATATCTGAACCCAAGAAAGTTGCCGAAGCCTTTATGGAACCTGAATGGATTCAAGCCATGTAAGAAGAACTTCAACAGTTCAAGCTGAATAATGTTAGGGAACTTGTCAAGCGCCCTAACCCTCGCAAGCATAACATTGTTGGCACTAAATGGATATATCGGAACAAGCAAGATGAGCATGGTCAAGTCGTCAGAAACAAAGCACGTCTAGTGGCACAAGGATATACTCAAGTTGAAGGAATTGACTTCGATGAAACATTTGCTCCTGTGGCTAGGCTTGAAGCTATTCCCATACTGCTAGCCTATGCTAATCACCACAACATCTTGCTATATCAAATGGATGTGAAAAGTGCTTTCCTCAGTGGCAAGATTGAAGAAGAAGTGTATGTTGCTCAACCACCTGGCTTTGAAGATCCAAAACATCCTGATATGGTGTACAAACTAAACAAAGCACTGTATGGCCTCAAACAAGATCCTCGCGCTTGGTATGATACAATCAAAGACTTCCTGAAGAGCAAAGGCTTCAAACCAGGATCCCTCGATCCCACACTCTTCACGAAGACATATGATGGTGAACTGTTTGTATGCCAAATATATGTGGATGACATAATCTTTGGCTGCACCAATCAGATGTATAGTGATGAGTTTGGATACATGATGCAAGAGCAATATCAGATGTCCATGATGGGTGAGATGAAGTTCTTCCTTGGTCTTCAAATTCGTCAGCAAAGAAATGGCATCTTCATATCTCAAGAAAAATATCTCAAAGACTGTCGCAAGAAGTTCGGCATGCAAGATTGCAAAGGTTACACGACGCCAATGCCTGCCAAACATCATCTTGGTCCCGACGACAATGGTAAAGAGTTCGATCAACAGGTATACCGCTCCATGATTGGTTCTTTACTTTACCTATGTGCATCTAGGCTAGATATAATGCTTAGTGTTTGCACGTGTGCTCGATTCCAAGCGGCACCAAAGGAATCGCATCACTTAGCTGTGAAGCGAATTCTTAGGTATTTGGCTTACACCCCAACACTCGGATTATGGTATCCAAAGGGCTCAAGGTTTGATCTGGTTGGATTCTCGGATGCTGATTATGTTGGGGACAAGGTGGATCGCAAGTCAACATCAGGAACATGTCACTTTCTGGGACGATCACTTGTCTGTTGGTCTTCAAAGAAGCAAAACTGTGTATCACTCTTAACTGCTGAATCTGAATACATTGTTGCTGGATCTTGTTGTGCTCAGCTTCTATGGATGAAGCAAACTCTCAAGGACTATGGCGTCAATCTGAAACAAGTACCTCTCTTCTGCGACAACGAAAGCGCCATCAAGATTGCCAACAATCCAGTTCAGCACTCGAAGACAAAGCACATTGAAATTCGTCATCACTTTCTTAGAGATCATGTCATGAAGAAAGATATTAACATCATTCACATCAACACTGAAGAGCAACTGGCAGATATCTTCACAAAGCCCCTGGATGAGAAAAGGTTTTGCAAGTTACGGTGTGAGATAAATATCTTGGAATCCTCAAATGTCCTGTGATCGGGCACACATCCTAACACTTGTGCATGTTGATGACTTAGATGTACAACACACAAAGTAAAGTATATCTTCAATCAATGAAGACTTACATTCTGAGTGTGAATACATTAACGTGGAATTTGACTTCGGAGCGCCACGATAATTGTGCGCCGTGTCTGGGTCTAATACTTCCTATACGGTGGGTAACGCCACCACCAAATTTTTTGGTTGAAGTGTTTCACTCATGGCGTTATTGTTGAATATCTTCGCATATTGATTTGTCCTCAACTTTCAACTTATCTTCATGATTTACTTCACTATGTTGAATTGATTGCTTTCTCATATATATATATATATATATATATATATATATATATATATATATATATATATATACTAGTATTCTATCCTCTACAGCATTCACTTATAGCTATGTCTTCATTGTTGAATCTTTTGAACTAAGTGAATGTGATCGGACCCTAATCTCTCTATGCTTACTATCTCAAACTCTATCTGTCCAAATCATATGCATTATGTTGAAACTGTCGAATGTCTTCTCTGCATCCTTGTCAGCAGAAGACACAGAGACAAACATCAAGTCCTCTTTAAATGATTCATCTTTATTGTCGATATCCGGAGAAGCCGGAACAACCATCTGACAAACTTGGCGGGCGTGGGAACGTGGGACAACTCTGAGTATGTTGCATGCTTGCCACGTGTCCCACGAATGTGAACAGACAGGGGCACCTGCGTAATTGTGCTGTGCTGCACACCTACTTATAAATATGTGTCCCCTGCGGTCAAGAAAACCTTCTTCCACCTCTCCACCTCGTCAAAACCCTAGCGCCACCGCTAGCTCTCGACGACGCCGGCGACGAAGCGCTTAGCTGCCGCGACTTCTCCGGCGCCGTCCTCACGCCGGCCGCGGGCATCGTCCTCTCCGCCGCCGCCGTAGGTGTCCTCCGTCGCCAAGTTAGGGCACGGTGGATTGAACTGCTTGGTCTCCTATTGTTCCCATCTAGCAGTTCTTCGTGTGGTAAATATAACTCTATTTTTACCCGCTTTTTGATCCTCAATGATTCATCCAATTTACCAAAATTGGTTTTTGTCCATACAAAGTTAGATCTATTCTGTCTGCATCTCATACTGCCTAGTATATTCACTTAAGCTTCACATCTAGTTAGATTCCTCACTTGTACTTATTCACGGATTCGTACAAATCTGGAACCGACTCTCAACATATAAGTGAATGTCTTCGCAACATGAGGTCAATGTCTTCAAACTGATTTATCTTCAAAATCTTCTGAGAATGCATATGACCTCTTCCCCTTCCCTCGCATCTCTAATGCTGTCACAGGTACATGTCCGTGGGAGAATCTCTAGGTTCTCATAGTCTGCATTCGTTTGCAGAATTCTTACAGCAACACATTGAATCTCCCGAAGCCAGTTCCTGTCTGACCAACAAGAAAAAGCCTTTGAAGCCTTTGAACCTATTGAAACCATTCAGTTCGAAGTTCATGGCTGCAGAGAAATCAGTAAGGAAGGGTGGCAGACAGCGTCATGGGGGAACATCAAAGGATCTGCCTGATGATCTTGCAGAACTTTACAAGACAGATCCTGAAGAGGATTATAATCAGCGCAAGACTCGAATCCAATGGATTCGACGCTATTGGGCTGAACAATGGTTCGAGTACAAGTTCGTGACCCAGGAGTACGCTGAGAAGAATGCTATCAAGAGTCTTTGGGGTGATATTCTCTATCGAGGCCTTCCCCCCAAGAACAAAGCTGAAGCCATTGCGCAAGAATTCTATCCTTGCATGGTCCGTGGACCACAGCCTGAAGATGCCGACCCATCATCATTGCTCTGGTGTCATGACGACAATCTCTTCAAGCGCAACTTCCAGTATGCTAAGGCTTCGGCAAAGGAAAACAAGAAGTCATGGGGATTAGACTTCAATCCTGGTCCCTCTGCTCCCCATGATGATGGCACACGTGAAGTTGAAGAAAATAGAATTGGCCCCTTTGCAAACCTTGATGGCCTCATCTCATACATCTTGGTACAAGGTGCCAAAGTGGATCATTCTGACAATGATGCTGATTCTGATGAAGCCCAGCTCCTCCTCCAAGGACGCAGAAGCCAAAGAAGATTAAGGCTTCATCATCAGCTGCACCTCCAAAAGCTTCTCATGTGAAGCCACTGGCCACTGCACCTCCTGAAGACAGTGTGCAGTCTGAAGATCTTTCACGCATCTCCAAGAAGACGGAGAAGAAAAAGAAAATCATCAAGAGTACTGATCAGGCTTTGACTCCTGGTGCCATTCTGTGTGATGAGCACATTGATCTGTCCAGCGATGACGATCTTGCAGATGATGCTCTTGAGCAACTGATCAAGAGCAAGGAAGAAGCAGAGATCTTCAATAACTTGCCTCTCTTTGATGTGGCCATCCTCCATAACTTCATTGATGAATGGTTTGACACACCAAATCTCAGCTTTGATGATCTGTAGCTTCCAATTGGCCTCAGCGTCGCCTTCAATGGCCATTGCTTCTGAGCTAGCTATTGCTCAGCGCATCGTCGAACTGAAGCACAAAATTGACTATGAAAAGGCTCAGTTCAAGAAGCATGTGGCCAATCTCAGTGTGCAAGATGTCAAGAACTTCAAGATCATGCTTCACGAGCTCAAAGAGGCGTTTCATAAGAAGCGTGAAGAAGCTAGAGGCTCTCGTGAGCGCATGAAAGATCTGGCTGATAAGTGTGTGCTTGCCTACAATGAGGCTGAAAAGTGCAAGGCTCTTGGTCGTCTTGGCATCGACCCCAGGATGGCTGCAAAGAAGAAGAAGAGATCGACTGTCCAACCTGCACCTTCAAGGCAAGATGAACCTCGCATTGTCTTCCCAAGCAGCATGACTGGCTCGAAGCCTAAGGCCACGTCAACCGCTTCAGAACAGAAGAAGACGAGGGCTATAGAGGCTGAAGCCAGAAAAAGGAAAACCTCAGAAGCCTCTGATGCAACTCCCTCCAAGAAGAAGCGCAAGACCAAGAAGAATCGGGCTGCTCCCACAGAGCCCCTTGTTGTTGAACCCATCTTAGTGGTTCGTCCTGCATCCGCTACCCAAGAACTACGAATGACTGTTCATGAGCCTGCTTCCACAGAGGCTCCTGAAGCTGAAGAGATTCCATCAGTTGATCCCATCACTGCTGAAGACATTGGTCATCATGACAATGTTGAAGATGATGAAGTTCTTCCTCAAATTGAATACAATGTGGTATCATCGCCTGTTCGTATGAACAGCGAAATCATCAGCATTGGTCGTCCTCTGATGCCAATTGCTCAGGATGCTTCATGGGCTGATCGCCCGCAACAACAAGACTCCCCTAGTACTCCCCAACAACAACAAGCCACACCATCCGTGCAAGTTGAAGAGGATGAGGACCTGCCCACTCCTTCTCCAAAGGCGTCGCCTGTACTACAAAGCCTTCGCAAAGGACCAAGGCCTCAAGCCCCTCTTCCGAGCGTTCCAGAAGGAGAAGTGCACCATCAACCTGTTGCACGTCAAGTGTTTTCAGAAGCCACTCCAACTGTGAATGTCTCCGTGTCTGAAGCCCCAGCTGCTGAAGACAATCTGGCTGCATCAGCCGATGACGAACGTCACAAAGAACGTGTCCCTACTCCCCCCATTCCTGAAGAAGCTGTTCATGAAGTGAACGTGTCTGTGCCTGACCCTCCAGCTCAGCATGTGGAGGTTGAAAACCTTGAGGCTGCCACCACAAACACCAATGAAGCCACTGACATAGTCATGGCTGAAGCTAATATGGAGCCTGTCCCAAGCACTATACCAGAAGTCAATGCTAAAAATGCTCCTGAAGCTTCTGTTGTGCAGCCCGAAGCCACTGTTGCTGCCACTGCTCCTGTTCCGCCACCAAGGCCCTATACAATCGAGCAAGCATACAACCATGGCGAGCTAATCACAGTAAGATGGCCCGTTCTGGTCCCTCCGCCTAATGTCTCTGGTCCTCAATTTGACTATCACATTCAGCGTAGGCCTCAGGTCCAGAAGCCAAAGCCAAGACTGCCAAGGTTTCCAGGTACTGCCACATCTATCGGGTCCTTCAATGCAAATGGCTTCAAGAGCCACAACACATTCTTTGACAGCTCAAAGAACCCCTACACAAGGCCAAGAATATCATCAGATCAGTTCTGGAGTCATCAGCAGCGAAGCTATTACTCCTGTGTTTTGTATGATCAAGGGCGCATTTTCCCTCATATGCGCCTCGACACTGAAGCCATTGCTGGACTGCCATGCTTAGAAGAAGCACTTGAGTGCTTTCGTGATGCTGGTCTGCTCAGCTTTATGACAGACAAAGAACATTGGAATGAAGAACTTCTGCTTCAATTCTATGCTACCCTCCACATTTGCAGATATAACAGAGATACAAAGACATGGGTTCTCGAGTGGATGACAGGAAATGTTCATCATGAAGCCAAGGCTCTTGACATCATTGAGCTTACAGGCCTATCCACTCCCGGAGAGCTATATGAACCTGGTTGCCAAAACCACCGCAATGCACTGGAGAGCATCTTCCATAAGACAGAACCAAACATGAGCCAGATGTTAAGCATGATGAAGCCTTTGCCACATGATGCTGAATATCCAAAGGAGTTCTTTGTTGATGACCTTGAGTATCTGCCGCGCACCATATATCACATCATAAGGCAAACTCTTTGGCCGATCAAAGGACATTCCTCAGCTGCAAAACTTGAAGGAGCCATGAAGACATTGGTCTTTTACATCCTCAATGGCATGAGCTTCAATGCACAAGATTTCTTCCTTAGGCAACTGGCTGCATCTGGATCTGATCTGTTTGACCTGAAGTTCTATGCTCCATGGGTCATGCGCCTCATCAAGCAACACTCTGTTGTCAACTATCAACCCTCTGCTCGCAATCATGTGATCTTTCTACCAGAGGTTGATATGTCAGTTGAAGCCATATACCCTGAACCTGCCAAGAAGCCTCTTAGTCTTCAAAATGCTGAACACCAAAGCTTCACTCAGCCTATTGAAGGAGTCCAAGCAGTAACTCGTGTCTATCCAATGGCTGGAAACACTCGCCTACCTCATCGTGCGCCAACTGAAGCTACTGAGAGCACTACTGCTCAAAGGCCTCGGAAGCGCTCTCGGGTCCTAAATGACCGAGAACTTCTTGTGGCCCTGCATCAGAAGCAAGATAAGCATCATTTTTGGATCAAGCGTCAGATGCAAAGCCTCTTGGTGGATGTAAATCGCATTCGAAACCTTGCCACCAAGAATGCATTTGTCACTCACGAAACTTGTCGGCGATCATGGAAGCGTTTGACCCTGCTCAGTGCTGAAGCAGATCTTCAAGACGATGGCTTCACTGAAAGATTCAAGTTTGACTCCACTCCTCCACTGAATGTTGTCCTACGTAGAACTCCATCTCCTGAAGACTCTGACTATTCTTCCCCCGCGGCAACTGTAAATGCCAATGTGATCGATGATGAAGACGATGCAACTTCACCGCCCCGTACTTCTGCACGCATCAACACTGCACCAAGTTCGTCTGCACCGCCAAACAACAACGACAACCCTGCTGCTTCACCTACTCCTCAAGAGGACGAGTAGATGCTCTATGTCTTCAAACCTTTTTGGTCATTACTGACAAAAGGGGGAGAAGGCATATGAGTTGATAGTCTTCAAGCGGGTTCATAAGGGCGGTTGCTTTATATTTTTTCCTAGTTCTTACAACTCTTGCTTTTGATACACTTCGATCTTTGAGTTGTAACACTTAAACTTGATGGTCGTCTGCTACTTATTTGCGTCCACGTGTGATGATAACTTCTGCACTTAGATCATTCTGCAGACGTCCATTTTTCATTATGCATGTCATTCTCTTAGCTATATCATTCCGTGCATGATGAATTATCTTCATAAGTTGAAGAGGATCTCCACAAGTACAACCTGCCATGTGCATTTGCATTCCAAAAGCAAATTATTTATATGCACATCTTCAGGGGGAGCCCTTGCCACTTATGAAGACAATACGCTATCCTTTACAATTTCACATACTTCTTTCCCGTTGAAAACTTCAACTAGTTTGTCATCAATCACCAAAAAGGGGGAGATTGTAAGTGCATCTAATGCCACCCCTAGTTGGTTTTGGAGTATTGGCTACAAAGTTAGTTGAGGGACTAATGCGTTTGTGAGAATTGCAGGATAACACAGGTAGTGTCCCTCATTGATTCGGTTTACCTACCGGAGATGACCCCTAAAAATGTATGAAGACATTGAAGACAATGGTGGTGTGTGAAGATGTTCACATTGAAGACTATGACATGAGAAGACATTAAGTGAAGACTATGGAGCGCAAAGACTGAGTTGTTTCATTGTTTCCTTTTCTTCTGTGTTGAGTCATAGGAACCACCGTACTATTAAGTGGGGTCCAAGTGAACTAAGTCAGAGTGACTGAAGTGATGCTCAACCCAAATCCTATGTCTTCGAGCGAAGACAATGAGAGCAAATGTTATCCAGAGCTAGATGAGTCAGCTTTGCTTGTAGCCCAAGTAAAGTTACCGTGTGTGTTTGTAATCTGACCGTTGGAACACGTGTCAGTTCCTTAGTGACCCAGGGTCATTTCGGACATATCAGGTCAGGTTGCCTTGTGGCTATAAATAGCCCACCCCCTACACCATAAATTGGTGGCTGCTCAGAGTTAGTTTACGGCTTTTTGTCGTTTTGAGAGCAACCCACCTCGAAGCCTTTGAGAGAGAAATCCTTGCGAGGACAAAGCCCAAACACCCAGAGCCAAAAAGTGTTAGGCATCACTGAAGTCATTCTGTCTGTGTGACCTGAAGACTTATTATACTTGAGGATTGTGTATCCTCCAGCCGGTTAGGCGTCGCCTTTTGAGCATCCAAGAGTCATTGTGGATTGCCGGTGAACGAAGTCTGTGAAGGTTCGGAAGTCTACCTTGAAGACTTACCAGAGTGATTGGGCGAGGACTGTGTGTCCTTAGCTCAAGGGGAATAAGGTGAAGATGCGGTCTTCGGAGTTGAATCTCAGACTCCCTAACCAGACGTACAGTTTGTCATAGCAACTCGAACTGGTCCAACAAATCATGTGTCTTCAACAAGTGACTGGTTCTATCCCTTCCCTCCTTTACTTTGAATTTGTCTTCGTGAAGTCATTGCTTATCTGTCTTATCTGTTTGACTTTATTGCTTGACTACTATTGTTGATTGGCTTCATACTATCTTCCATCCTAATCCTTACTACCTAGCTGCTATTAGTCTTCGTACGTTAACATTATTGCATATTTGACTATGGCTTGCTTGTTGTAGTTTATCTTCCGCTGCATACCAATTAGGTCATTTCTATTGTTTGTCTTCGAAACTTCCACGTTTTGAAGACTTTGACAAAAATTGCCTATTCACCCCCCCCCCCTCTAGTCGATAACTAGCACTTTCACATACCCTCCGATACTACTCATAGATTCATCAAAATAAGCAAACAACACATAGAAAACAGAATCTATCAAAAACAGAACAGTCTGTATTAATCTGTATCAAACATATACTTCTGTAACTCCAAAATTTCTGAAATAAATTGGTGGACCTGAGCAATTTGTCTATTAATCATCTGCGAAAATAATCAACCTAAAAGCACTCTCTAGTAAAACATGGCAGCTAATCTCGTGAGCGCTAAAGTTTCTGTTTTTTTACAGCAAGATCACAAAGACATCACCCAAGTCTTCCCAAAGGTTCTACTTGCACAAACACTAATTAAAACATAAAACCACATCTAACCAGAGGCTAGATGGATTATTTATTACTAAACAGGAACAAAAAGCAAAGGAAGAAAATAAAATTAGATTGCCTCCCAACAAGTTCTATCGTTTAACACCCCTAGCTAGGCATGTTGATTTCCATGATGCACACATAAAAGATAAGAATTGAAACATAAAGAGAGCATCATGAAGAATATGACTAGCACATTTAAGTCTAACCCACTTCCTATGCATAGGGATTTTGTGAGCAAACAACTTATGGGAACAATAATCAACTAGCATAGGAAGGCAAAACAAGCATAACTTCAAGATTTTCAACACATAGAGAGGAAACTTGATATTATTGCAATATGTAGAAGCATATGATCCTCTCTCATAATAATTTTTCAATAGAATCATGGACGAATTCAACAATATAACCAGCACATAAATCATTCTTTTCATGATCTACAAGCATAGAATTTTTATTACTATCCACATAAGCAAATTTCTTCTCATGAATAATAGTGGGAGCAAACTCAACAAAATAACTATCATGTGAGGCATAATCCAACTGAAAACTAAAATCATGAAGACAAGTTTCATGGTTATCATTATTCTTAATAGCATACGAGTCATCACAATAATCATCATAGATAGCAACTTTGTTCTCATAATAAATTGGAAGTTCTTCCGAAATAGTGGATTCATCACTAAATAAAGTCATGACCTCTCCAAATCCACTTTCATCAATATAATCATCATAAATAGGAGGCACGCTTTCATCATAATAAATATTCTCATCAAAACTTGGGGGACAAAAAATATTATATTCATCAAACATAGCATCCCCAAGCTTGTGGCTTTGCATATCATTAGCATCATGGGTATTCAAAGAATTCATACTAACAACATGGCAATCATGCTCATCATTCAAAGATTTAGTGCCAAACATTTTATAGACTTCTTCTTCTAGCACTTGAGCACAATTTTCCTTACCATCATTCTCACGAAAGATATTAAAAAGATGAAGCATATGATACAAACTCAATTCCATTTTTTTGTAGTTTTTTTTTATAAACTAAACTAGTGATAAAACAAGAAACTAAAAGATTCAATTGCAAGATCTAAAGATATACCTTAAAGCACTCACCTCCCCGGCAACGACGCCGGAAAAGAGCTTGATGTCTACTACACAACCTTCTTCTTGTAGACGTTGTTGGGCCTCCAAGTGTAGAGGTTTGTAGGCCAGTAGCAAATTTCCCTCGAGTGGATGACCTAAGGTTTATCAATCTGTGGGAGGCGTAGGATGAAGATGGTCTCTCTCAAACCACCCTGCAACCAAATAACAAAGAGTCTCTTGCGTCCCCAACACACCCAATACAATGGTAAATTGTATAGGTGCACTAGTTCGGCGAAGAGATGGTGATACAAGTGCAATATGGATGGTAGATATAGGTTTTCGTAATCTGAAATTGTAAAAACAGCAAGGTAACAAGTGGTAAAAGTGAGCGTAAACGGTATTGCAATGGTAGGAAACAAGGCCTAGGGTTCATACTTTCACTAGTGCAAGTTCTCTCAACAATAATAACATAACTGGATCATATAACTATCCCTCAACATGCAACAAAGAGTCACTCCAAAGTCACTAATAGCGGAGAACAAACGAAGAGATTATTGTAGGGTATGAAACCACCTCAAAGTTATAATTTCTGTTCGATCTATTCAAGAGTCCATAGTAAAATAACACGAAGTTATTCTTTTCGTTCGATCTATCATAGAGTTCATACTAGAATAACACCTTCAGACACAAATCAACCAAAACCCTAATGTCACCTAGATACTCCATTGTCACCTCAAGTATCCGTGGGCATGATTATATGATATGCATCACACAATCTCAGATTCATCTATTCAACCAACACAAAGTACTTCAAAGAGTGCCCCAAAGTTTCTACCAGAAAGTCAAGACGAAAGCGTGTGCCAACCCCTATGCATAAGTTCATGGAACCCGCAAGTTGATCACCAAAACATACATCAAGTAGATCACGTGAATATCCCATTATCACCACAGATAAGCACGAAAAGACATACATCAAGTGTTCTCAAATCCTTAAAGACTCAATCCGATAAGATAACTTCAAAGGGAAAACTCAATCCATTAAAAGAGAGTAGAGGGGGAGAAACATCATAAGATCCAACTATAATATCAAAGCTCGCGATACATTAAGATCGTATCACCTCAAGAACACGAGAGAGAGAGAGAGAGAGAGAGAGAGAGAGAGAGATCAAACACATAGCTACTAGTACATACCCTCAGCCCCGAGGGTTAACTACTCCCTCCTGGTCATGGAGAGTGTCGGGATGATGAAGATGGCCACCAGTGAGGGATCCCCCCTCCGACAGGGTGCCGGAACAGGGTCTCGATTGGTTTTTGGTTGCTCCAGAGGCTTGCGGCGGCGGAACTCCCGATCTATTCTGCTCCACGGTGTTTTTAAGGTATATGGACATATATAGGCGAAAGAAGTCGCACAGGGGAGCCACGAGGGGCCCACAAGGGTGGGGGCGCCCAGGGGGTAGGGCGCGCCTCCCTGCCTCGTGGCTTCCTCGTTGCTTCCCTAATGTATACTCCAAGTCTCCTGGATTGCTTCTGTTCCAAAAAGATCGTTCCCGAAGGTTTCATTCCGTTTGGACTCCGTTTGATATTTCTTTTCCGCAAATCACTGAAATAGGCAAAAACAACAATATGGGCTGGGCCTCCGGTTAATAGGTTAGTCCCAAAAATAATATAAACGTGTATAATAAAGCCCATTAAACATCCAAAACAGATAATATAATGGCATGAATACTTTATAAATTATAGATATGTTGGAGACGTATCAAGAAGTGGCAGAATTAACGGCAGCCGACATGTTGTGGATTTCTGAACCACTAGGTTTACTTTGTCTCGACCTATAAGGAGTGCGAGGACGCTCGCTATTAGGAGAGATGGATGATGTCTGAACACCCTTCCCCTTCGAGATATGGTGTTTGCGTGCCTGAAGCACACCGATATGGATTTTACCGAAATGGTTGTTAGCATTCAAACTAAATAGCAATCCTAGATGCTCATCACAAGTTATTGGGACAAATCTCTGCTCGGTACTGTCGAAATATCTCAGTTCAACAGCATCGGCAGGGCTCCACGGATACTCACAACAGAGTGCCTCGCAGAAATCTGTGAACGAAACACTGATTTCTACCACTTTCGGATAGAAAAATCCAGAAATCAGATACGGTTTAGTTCCACGTAGCTTGCTAGTTTCCATTCTAACCGCTAGCCGAAAAGCAAGTGTAGGATCAACCCTATTTGATTGAAATAAAGGGCGCAGTTAGGCCAAAAATTTTCAAAAAAATTGCACCGATTCATGCCAACGGTGGTCAAATACAGTCTAATTTACAGATCTCCTAATCAATTTGATATGAAAACGATCCTTACCCAATTGGAATCCATGAATTATCCGCCTCTGATTCGACCCAATCATCTCCACGGTCAATGGGCCAAACGGGGTGCTCCCCCGACATCGCTTCCTAATCCTTGATGGGGAGAGAGGCTACATGGGACGGAGGCGGCACGACTACGGCGGAGGCGGCACAACAGCGATGGAGGGGGCAGCGCGGAAGTGACTGGATCTGATTCAGGTTATAGCGAGTCTCAGTTTTGCGGCCCCACTCATTAGCATGTAACGGTGAAAATGTGGACTCGGCCATACGCGGCCCCACTCACCAGAGTTAACGGTCAAGCCATTGACCCGACGGCAACGTCCGCTGTGACCAGTTCTGAGGGTTTCGGCCAAAGGAGTGAGGAAAAGTGAGCAAAAGTTAAGAGTATGGGGATGAATAAGTAGAACTAACGAACCAGGGGCACAGAAATAAAAACCTCATCAAATAAAGGCACTCCGATATGAGTACGACGCCGAATCATTCATACTATTTGTGAACTTGTTAAATTCATCATTATCAACACTTACACATGCAAGGTGTACATGACATTCACGTGTAAACATCACACTCACATTATTGGGTACAAACCACGCAAAATTTTAAACGGTTTTGCTAAAACTCATTCAGCTGACAAATAAAATGGTCTCATTCACTTTTCCATCCGTCGGATTGAGATGCGCCGTGATTTGTGTTTGTCGACGTGGAGAGCTTCGCATCGACGGGGGCTCGACCCATCTGGTGTTCGGCTCACGGCCTGTCCCTTTTTTTTTGTAGTCCGGCCAGACCGTTTTCGACGCAGAAGCCCAGGCCTGTAGAATGTAGTACGAGATAGAAGGCACTCTGTTTATATCATCGGCCTCTCCACTCCGTTTTTTCTTCTCTGTGCCGGCTGAGATACGGAGAGCCTAGTGCTGGAGATCGGCGATGGCGGCGTCTACTGGTGCGGGAGATCGGCGGCGGCGGAGTTTCGAAGTAAGGAATCCGCCAGATCCTTAGAGGTTCCTTGTTGTTTGTTCTTCTTCTTCTTCTCTCTTTTCTTGTTGTTTGTAGAGATTCGTTTTCTAGGGCATAGAGGTGGTAGTTTCCAATTAGTAATGGGGTGGCTGTTTTGAAGGACGTGGAAGCACATTCATTTTCTATGCAGGGGTTCACCCAAATAGGAGAAATGGATCTGCTTTTTTCTGAACCATAAAGTTCAGTTAGGATAAGTGATTCACAAGTCATGTTCTTGTGTGTTTTTCTTCTCAATGAAGATGTTGTGTAGAGTAGGATCCTAATACAGTTTTTTTGTTTGAATGTATGTACTGAATTGGGTGGTGAGCCTGAATCAAATGTATTTTTACACTTCATAAGTGTTGAGCCTGAATCAAATGTACTTTTACACTTCAGAAGTGATGAGCCTGAACTAGTTCCCTTTTTTTTCCAGGAAGTACTTCTTTGATTTGTTGA